>NC_041390.1:633122068-633135052 GCF_002162155.2 Triticum dicoccoides | reverse complement strand
TCATGCTTCATTTATATTATTTTGAGAGTCTTTAAACAGCATGGTAATTTTCTTAGGTTATGAAATCAGTTTGGTTTCATGCCTGGGAGGTCGACCATGGAAGTCATTTTCTTGGTACGACAACTTATGGAGAGATACGGGGAGCAAAAGAAGGACTTGCATATGGTGTTCAATGATTTGGAGAAGGCCTATGATAAGATATCGAGGAATGTCATGTGGTGGGCCTTGGAGAAACACAAAGTCCCAACAAAGTACATTACCCTCATCAAGGACATGTACGATAATATTGTGACAAGTGTTTGAACAAGTGATGTCGACACTGATGACTTCCCAATTAAGATGGGACTACATCAGGGGTCATCTTTGAGCCCTTATCTTTTTGTGTTGGTGATGGATGAGGTCACAAGGGAAAAACAAGGAGATATCCCATGGTGTATGCTCTTTTCGGATGATGTGGTGCTAGTTGACGATAGTCGTACGGGGGTAAATAGGAAGCTAGTGTTATGGAGACAAACCTTGAAATCGAAAGGGTTTAGGCTTAGTAGAAATAAACCAAGTACATGATGTGCGGTTTCAGTACTACTAGTTGTGAGGAGGAGGAGGTTAGCCTTGATGGGCAAGTGGTACCTCAGAAGGACACCTTTCGATATTTGGGGTCGATGCTGCAGGAGGATGGGGGTATTGATGAAGATGTGAACCATCGAATCAAAACCGGATGGATGAAGTGGTGCCAAGCTTCTGGCATTCTCTGTGACAAGAGAGTGCCACAAAATCTAAAAGGAAAGTTCTACAGGACACCTGTTCGACCCGCAATGTTGTATGACGCTGAGTCTTGGCTGACTAAAAGGCGACATGTTCAACGGTTAGGTGTGGCGAGATGCGTATGTTGAGATGGATGTGTGGCCACACGAGGAAGGATAAAGTTCGGAATGATGATATACGAGATAGAGTTGGGGTAGCACCAAATGAAGATAAGCTTGTCCAACATCGTCTAAGATGGTTTGGGCATATTCATCGCAGACCACCAGAAGCTCCAGTGCATAGCGGACGGCTAAAGCGTGCGGAGAATGTCAAGAGAGGTCGGGGTAGACCGAATTTGAAATGGGAGGAGTCTGTTAAGAGAGACCTGAAGAATTGGAGTATCACCAAAGAACTAGCTATGGACAGGGGTGCGTGAAAGCTTGCTATCCATGTGTCATATCCATGAGTTAGTCGCGAGATCTTATGGGTTTCACTTCTAGCCTACCCCAACTTGTTTGGGCCTAAAGGCTTTTTTATTGTTGTTGTTGTTGTTGTTGTTGTTGTTGTTGTTGTTGTTGTTGTTGTTGTTGTCGTTGTCGTTGTTGTTATTGTTGTATGAATTTAGTCCTAATATGATGCGCATCCAAGAGGATATAATAAAAACTTTCATATAAAGAGCATTGAATATAATAGAAGTTTGATTCCTTCCATTTGTTTTGAGATATAAAAATTGTAATATTAGATTCATGCTAGTGAGTAATTGTGGATTGGTAGAAATACTTGGGTTAAAGTTTGTGATTCCCGTAGCATGCACGTATGGTGAACCGTTATGTGATGAAGTCGGAGCATGATTTTTTTATTGTCTTCCTTATGAGTGGCGGTCGGGGACAAGCGATGGTCTTTTCCTACCAATCTATCCCCCTAGGAGCATGCGTGTAGTACTTTGTTTCGATGGCTAATAGACTTTTGCAATAAGTATGTGTGTTCTTTATGACTAATGTTGAGTCCATGGATTATACGCACTCTCACCCTTCCACCATTGCTAGCCTATCTAGTACCGTCAACTTTTGTCGGTGCATTAAACCCCACCATATACCCTTCCTCAAAACAGCCACCATACCTACCTATTATGGCATTTTCATGGTCATTCCAAGATATATTTCCATGCAACTTCCACCGTTCCATTTATTATGACACACACCATCATTGTCATATTGCTTTACATGATCATATAGTTGACATAGTATTTGTGGCTTTGACCATCAGTCATATATTTTTCATACATGTCACACTAGATCATTGCACATCCCGGTACACCGCTGGAGGCATTCATATAGAGTCATATCTTTGTTCTAGTATCTAGTTGTAAGTAAATAAAAGTGTGATGATCATCATTATTAGAGCATTGTCCCATGTGAGGAAAGGATGATGGATGTTATGATTCTCCCACAAGTAGAGATGAGGCTTCGGATGGAAAATGAAACAGAAAGAAAGAAAAAAAGAGGCCAATGAGCCCAACAAAAAAAGGAAGGAGAGAAAAAGGGAAAAAATGAGAGAAAAAGAGAGAAGGGACAATGTTACTATCCTTTTTCCACACTTGTGCTTCAAAGTAGCACCATGTCCTTCATGATAGATAGTCTCCTATTTTGTCACTTCATATACTAATGGGATTTTTTCATTATATAACTTGGCTTGTATATTCCAATGATGGGCTTCCTCAAAAGTGCCCTAGGTCTTCGTGAGCAAGCAAGTTGGATGCACACCCACTTAGTTTATTTTTGAGCTTTCATATACTTATAGCTCTAGTGCATCCGTTGCATGGCAATCCCTACTCACTTGCATCGATGTCAATTGATGGGCATATTCATAGATCATTAATTTTCCTAGTTGATGTGCGACTATATATCTCATTCTTTTTGTCTTATCCACAACCACAATATTATATTCCACCTATAGTGTTATATCCATGGCACACGCTCATGTATTGCGTGAAAGTTGAAAAAGTTTGAGAAAACTAAAAGTATGAAACAATTGCTTGGATTTTCATCGGGGTTGTGCATGATAAAATACTTTGTGTGGTGAATACGGAGCATAACCATACGATATGATTTTGTAGGGATAACTTTCTTTGGCCATGTTATTTTGAGAAGACGTGATTTCGTTATTAGCATGCTTGAAGTATTAGTGTTTTTATGTCAATATTAAAATTTTGTTTTGAATCTTATGGATCCGAACATTCGTGCCACAATAAAGAATATTATATTGAGAAATATGTTAGGTAGCATTCCAAATCGAAAATTCTATGTTTATCATTTACCTACTCGAGGACGAGCAGAAATTAAGCTTGGGGGTGCTTGATACGTCTCCAACGTATTTATAATTTTTTATTGTTCCACGCTATTATATTATCTATCTTGGATGTTTTATATGCATTTTGGTACTATTTTATATCATTTTTTGGGAGTAACCTATTAACCTAGTGCCCAGTGTCAGATGTTATTTTTCCTTGTTTTTGACCATTTCATAAAGGAATATCAAACGGAGTCCAAATGGAATAAAACTTTCGCAATGATTTTTCTTGCACCAGAAGACACCTAGAGGACTTGGAGAGGGGGCCATAGGAGTCTCGAGGAGCCCACAAGCCCTCAAGGCGAGCCCTAGGGGGCGCCCCTGGCTTGTGGCCCCCTTGGGAGTCCCCCAACCCTAATCTTTGGTCTATAAATTCCAAAATATTCCCAAACCACCAGAAGCGTCCACAAAAATACTTTTCCGTCGCCGCAAGCTTCTGTTCTCGTGAGATCCCATCTTGGGGCCTTTTCCGGTGATTTGCCGGAGGGGGTTCGATTACGGAGGGCTTCTCCATCAACCTTATTGCCCTACTGATGATGTGTGAGTAGTTTACCACAGACCTACGGGTCCATAGCTAGTAGCTAGATGGCTTATACTCTCTCTTTGATCTTCAATACAATGTTCTCCTCGATGTTCTTGGAGTTCTATCTGATGTAATCTTCTTTTGCGGTGTGTTTGCTGAGATCGGATGAATTGTGAGTTTATGATCAAATTATCTATGAATATTATTTGAGTCTTCTCTGAACTCTTTTATGCATGATTAGAATAGCTTTGTATTTCTCTCTGATCTATTGATATGGTTTGCCAACTAGATTGATCTATCTTTCTATGGGAGAGGTGCTTTGTGATGGGTTCAATCTTGCGGTGTCCTCACCCAGTGAAAGAAGAGGTGGCGAGGCACGTATTGTATTGTTGCCATTAAGGATAAAAAGATGGGGTTTATATCATATTGCTTGAGTTTATCCCTCTATATCATGCCATCTTGCTTAAGGTGTTACTCCGTTCTTATGAACTTAATATTCTAGATGCATGCTGGATAGTGGTTGATGTGTGGAGTAATATTAGTAGATGCAGGCAAGAGTCGGTCTACTTGTCACGGACATGATGCCTATATTCATGATCATTTCCTTGGATATTGTCATAATTATTCGCTCTTCTATCAATTTCTCAACAGTAATTTGTTTACCCACCATATGCTTTATTCAAGAGAGAAGCCTCTGGTGAAACCTATGGCCCCGGAGTCTATTTTTCATCATATATTTTCAGATCTATAAAACCAAAAATCCAAAAATACCTTGCTGCAATTTATTTGTTTCTACTTTATTTCACGGTTTAGTAATCTTTTATATATATCTCTATCAGATCTCGTCCTTGCAAGTGACCGTGAAAAAATTGACAACCGCTTTATCGCGTTGGGTGCAAGTGTTTCATTGTTTGTGCAGGTGCATATGTTGGACACTTGTATCTCCTACCGGATTGATACCTTGGTTCTCAAACTGAGGGAAATACTTATCTCTTCTTTGCGGCATCACCATTTTCTTTTCAAGGGAAAAACCAACACAAGCTCAAGAAGTAGTAGGATGCAAGATGCGTCATGGGCCGCAAAGGTGACGATGTCTGCACACGAGACGACGCCCGGGCAGGCCGCCTCGATGGCGTCCTTGATTGCATCAATCAGCTTGAAGCCGCGCGGGAGGGAGGGTCATTCGGCAGGCTGAGTTTCTCCGGCATCGAGCTTAATGGGGTCGGTTCCAGGAAGAGGGAAGCATCACAACCCTAATCATGGACAACTCAGTGAGATCAATCAAGTCTGGCTAATCGGCTCTACGCACATATGTTTGCAAATTGGTTTCTTGTGGTAGCTTGACGAAACAGTCATGGAAGAGCATGCGGATCATGGCGGTGGCATTGCCGGGGTTGTGGGAGAAGGCCTGCGTCATGACGCCCTTGACGACGGCCTCCGCTTGGGGGCACTTGCCGTGGTAGTAGCCGATCTCTAGTGGCCAGAAAGAGTTGGCCTGGCACCCCACGACAAGGAGCAGCAAGGCACAAGCCACCGAAACCTGCAGCTTTGCAGCATCAACTGCCATTTCTATTTCTTCGAAGCTAGAAGCTAGCTTGCTTGCTTGGCCGAGAACATATATGAAGAGGGTTGATGTACCTCGAGTAGGAAGCTATCTACTTATATAGGTGGACACTCGAGGACCTAGCTTGGCCGAGAATATATATGCGTAGGCATGGCGCATCGTAAGATTTTCTAACTTTCAGATAATATTCATATGATGCCAGGATTAATTACTATGGATCTTACAAAGTGCAACTTTCTGTAACAGAAGTTCATTTATATCATGCTAGTCACTTAGATGCAAGAATGAGCATGTTAAAGATGATTAGCATGGCAAGCATAGGCATGGCGTGAAAGTACATATTATGTAGTGCAAAACTCATGTAGGATGCAGATGAGTAAGAGCTATAGGTCAATGGCTTTCATCATGTCAAGTTTGTAAGTTTTAACAAATTATGTTAGTTATATTATGGTGCACTTTTACAACAAAGTTTTCATCAAGAAAATTAATTCTAACATAGATGAAAATGTCACCATTGCGTAGAACACGGAAAAATGCACAACATTCATATAAGGCACGTTCTCATCGGATGCACAGATTAAAAGTTACAATAGTTTTAATATAAGTAGTACAACTCCTTTTAGCTAGGCGCTGCACTACATTGTGCAGCTCCTTTCAGCTAGGCGCTACACTACACTGTTCAACTCCTTTCAGTTAGACGATGCTCAACCAGGAGTGGGGCCCGAGGTGCCATGCTAGCCAGGTCTGTTGCGCCTGTCAGCAAGGCGTTGTACAGTGTAGTGCAGCGCCTATGTGTCGGGCACCACACAAAATTCTTTCACCCATGGTTCACTTTATGAAATTATTTCGCCCATAGGTCAATTTTGTCCATTTTGCCGGGATATGCCGCCTCCTCTTCCTTCAAAAAAAAGCTAGGGTTTCTGCCTTGCGCCACCGCCGCCGTAGATCCGCCTCCTCTCCGGTGGCCCTAGGGCCATGGGAGCGCGGTGGATCTCGGCAAGGGCCGGCGGGAGGGCTCCGTTTTTCATCGTTTCTTTCAGTTTTGCTAGGGTTTGTGTCCTGCTCAGGAAGACGAGACGGTTGCGTCTCCCTGAAGATGGAATAAAGGTCTCCCCGCCTAGCCCCCATTCCGGCGGTGCATCTAGCATCGTTGGTGGGCGTGTGGAGGCGTATCTCCGGCGGATCTATCTTTGGTGGATTTGCTCGGATCTCGTCGTTGTTCGTCTACGTCCGTGTGTCTTTGGATTGGATCTTTCTGATCTACGCTATTCTCCATCTACGGCGGTTGCTGTTCTGGTGCGTTGGTCCTACGGGGCCTTAGCACGACGACTTCCCGACTGTCTACTACAACAACTTGTGCCCGACTCCAGCAATGGAAGGGGGATGACGGCGGCGCGCCTTCGGCTTGCTTCAGTGCTGGTAGTCGTCGCTAGGTGGTCTATGGATTTGGATGTAATTTCTATTATTTCTGATATTTGTTGTACTGCCATGATTAAAAATGAATAGATCTGAAATTTTCTCGTAAAATAAATGCAGAATCATTGCGTGGGCCAGCTGACGTGTGTATACATGGAAAAGCCCGATTGGGGGAACCATCGCGGTGACACCGGCACGGTCGACGCCAAGCTCGGCGAGAAAGCTACGGCACGCTCGACGCTCGCCCTCGCGGTGACACCGGCGCCCTCGCACACGCCCGTCCTGTTGTCGGACGCGCCTGCTGTGGCAACACGTGCGCCGGCGAAGAACATGCCATGCATCCAAGGATTTTAATTTTGGAAACAAAATAATTTCAGGAATTTTGTATATTTCGGGTTTTGAGATTTCAAATTTTATTTAATTTTATTAAATCCTAACATAACTTAAATTTATTTTGAAATCAGTTTGAATCTGCCTCGAAGTTTAATGGTTAAAAATATTTCAGAACCCACTGAAATATGGGAAATTTCAAAATTTTCACTGAAATTTCGTTGAAATTTTGAACCATGCATGCATTTGCACCGTATCATGATCTAAGGTATTGTCAGACGTGTAGTGCCTTCCAGCTTGTATGTAGGTGACAATGGGTGAAGCACGTATACATGTGCGGCCATGCATACGTACACGCCGATGGGGAGATGACGTCCGGCACCGAGAAAAAGACGATACCATCAGACAGGGAGATTTTTCTTTTTTAGAAAAGAAGGATTACCCCGGTCTCTGCATATGCATGCGGTCATTTTATTAATTATTCATAAAGACCTTACAAAATAGTATATTAGGTAGTCTGAAGCCACCATCCTAGCAACATATGTCGCTATTTCTATCCATTTGATGAAGGTGTGCCGATAGTCCGAGCCTAATACCAAACAGACATCGCACAAATGGCTAACATCTAAAGCCGAAGGCCCCAACCTAGCCACATACTGAGTTTGGGGTATACCGGTCCGACGCACTCTCATGTGCCGTCGCCGCCATCTTCCACCAATCCATCTTTAGACCGGGAGATGACGTCTACGCACCACAGAGCTTGTCTTCACCGAGCACATCGTCCTCTTGAGTGCCACTACGTAGGCCTCCGGCGCACAGTTTTTGGCGGACAGGTCCACGGTGAACATGTCCATGCATGGCGCATTAGTCACCGGCATACAAGTCTTGCACCATGCTCTCGGACCAGATGGTGTGGCGGAACTGGAGCTCACGATGATGAAGCCCAAGACCGGCATTCACCTTCACGGCGTACAGGTCCTTGGTGTACAAGTCCATGGCCAACAGATCGCAAACATACAGTTGTTGCACCATGCTCTCGGAGCAGACGGTGTGGTGGAATTAGAATTTGCACTACTAGAAAAAGGGCTATAGATGAGATTGACACTAATGGCGCACCAGACAAGCGTTTAAACTAGTAATGGCGCACCTGCCGGAAAGTGCGCCACTAATGTTTTTTTTTATTATATTTTTTATTTCCTTTTTTGCAAAACTATTAATGGCGCACTGTTCCACCGTGCGTCATTACTAGTTTAAACTAGTAATGGCGCACTGTGGGACAGTGCGTCATTAGTATGTTTTTTTTTGTAAAACTACTAATGGCGCACCACCAGAAGGTGCGCCATTAGTAACCTGGATTACTAATGGCGCATTTAGAGTTGGTGCGCCATTAGTAAGTGGGCAGCAACAAGATATTTTGGACAGCCTCTCCTACCCACACTCATTTTCTCCCCACTTCATTCTCTCCACCTCCTCCTTGTCTCGGGTGCCTCCTCTTTTTCAACTCATTTCCACCATAGATTCATTCAATTTAAGTGGTTAAATTACCTTGTTTTGATAGGTAAGTAAGGGGGGAAGCTATATTTATGTTGTTCTCCCTACAACAATGTGCACATGCACTTTTTATGGCCTAGCTAGATCTATGTATGTTCGTGGTGTTGCATATGTTTGTGGTGTTGCATATGTGTTTGTGTTTGGAGGTGTACCGGTATTTAAAATGCGATAGTTGCCAATATTTTGCCGGAATGTTGATTCATTTCCGTTTCGACGAGAATTTTGGCATTAAGCATTCTTTTTGGTCCTATTTTTAGGGAAAGTCATGCCAAATTTTTTCTTGGTTCTAAAATATCGTTTTGCTCTACCCCGCAGGCGACCATGGTCCGCATGATGACCGAAGGCATCGTGAATAGGTTTTTGAGGTCCGCGAAGGCCGAGATGCTTCAAAAGAACAAGACGGAGATAAGATGTCCGTGTCGAAGATGCAAGCTGAAGAGCCTTATTGCGGACCCGGAATCCGGGCAGGTGCGGGACCACCTGCTCTTGCGTGGTTTCATGGATGGCTATCGGTTGCAAGGTGATGAAGATGACTACGAAGTCGTCCATGGGGGTCGGGCAAGAAATGAGGAAGGGCAGCAAGACAACCACCGCGGCTCGGGCGGGCGAGAAGACAAAGAATCCCCAGGAGATGATCACGACGGTGATGTTGTATACAGTCATCATGTAGAAGATGCAGGACATGATGATGAGGAAGATGCCGGAGCAGACGACGGGCATGATCATGAAGATGATGATGCCGGCGGAGCAGATGACGCTGGACCATCGATGGGCTGGGTGCAGGACCCTCATATTCAAGAGCTGCTTCTCAAGCAGATGGATAACGCAAGAGCGGCCGCCCGAGAGAAAGCCAAGATGGATCAACTTGAGTTAGACGCGGTTACTCCATTGTATGAAGGACGCAGGCCCGAGGATACCCGCCTGAAAGTAACGCTCATGGCTCTGCAGATGAAGGTAAAACACAAAATGACCGACGCATGCTTCGATGAGAACATGTCATTCTGGCACGAACGTCTTCCCAAGGGGAACAAGTGCCCGACCAGTTTGGAGGAGGCGAAGAAAATCGTGTGTCCTCTGGATTTACCGCACGTGAAATACCATGTGTGCATGAACAATTGCATCATTTATCGGGACGAGCACGCGGAGTCTACCATATGTCCGGTGTGCGGCGTCACTCGATACAAGAAGAGGAAGAAAGCTCCTCAAAAAGTGGTGTGGTACTTTCCGATCACTCCTCGTCTGCAGCGGTATTTCGCGGACCCTAAGGTAGCAAAGCTCCTGCGTTGGCACGCGGATAGGGAGGAGAAGAAGCGAGAAGATGACGCAAATGATCCGGAGATAGATAAAAAAGACAAGATGCTGAGTCACCCTAAGGATGCGAGCCAGTGGCAAGCGTTGAACTTCGAAGACCCGAAATTTGGGAACGATCCAAGGAACATCATGCTGGGCGTGAGCACCGATGGAGTCAATCCCTTTGGCAGCCAGAGAAGCACACATAGCACCTGGCCTGTGTTTGTGTGGATGTACAACCTTCCCCCTGGTTGTGCATGAAGAGGAAGTACATTCACATGAGTATGCTAATTGAAGGACCAAAACAACCAGGGAACGACATCAATCTGTATCTGGGGCTGCTGAAAGAGGAGCTTGACACGCTGTGGAAAACGCCATCCAATACGTGGGACGCCGCAGAGAAAGAATATTTCCCTATGAGAGCCGCGCTGCTCACGACGGTGCACAACTATCTCGGTTACGGATATGTCGCGGGGCAGGTGGTCCACGGATTTTCTGGATGCCTCGGGTGCATGGATGACACAACGTATCGCCAGCTAGATAGAGATCACGGGTCTTCAAAAACCGTGTTCATGGGACATCGAAGGTGGCTTCGCAACGATGACCCGTGGAGAAAACGCAAGGATCTGTTCGATGGTGAAACCGAACCCCGAGGACGCCCGCGTACGAGGAGCGGCGAGGAAATAGACGAGCTGTTGAAAAATTAGAAAGACTGCCCACTGCCGGGAAAGAAGCAAAAGGCGCCAGAGCCGCTGCTGAAGGTATGGAAAACGAGGTCTGTTTTCTGGGACTTGCCGTACTGGAAGATCCACCGTGTGCCTCACAGCCTTGATGTCATGCATATCACGAAGAATGTGTGTGAGAGTCTGCTTGGTACCCTGCTCAACATGCCAGAGAGGACCAAAGATGGGCCGAAAGCAAGGGCAGACCTGAAATCAATGGGCATCAGGCAGGAGCTTCACGCTATATATGATGATCATGATGATGATGATGATGATGAGGCGAAGCAGGACACGGAAAGTCGTCGCAAAGGCAAGAAGGCCAAGAAGACCGGAAATGACTACCCTCCCGCGTGCTTCACTCTAAGTCAGGAGGAGATCGAGCAGTTTTTCACCTGCCTCGTAGGAGTAAAACTTCCTTACGGTTACGCGGGGAAGATAAGCAGATACCTAGACCCAGCGAAGCCGAAGTTCAGCGGGATGAAGTCTCACGACTGTCACGTGCTGATGACGCAGATACTTCCAGTTGCAATCCGTGGGATCATGGACGCGCACGTCCATGAAACCCTATTTGGCCTATGCAACTTTTTCGACGTCATCTCTCGGAAGTCTGTTGGCATGAGGCAACTCAGAAGGCTACAGGAAGAGATCGTGGTGATACTATGCGAGCTTGAGATGTACTTCCCGCCCGCATTCTTCGACGTTATGGTGCATCTGGTGGTCCATATCATGGACAATATCATCCAACTCGGGCCGACGTTCCTGCACAGCATGATGCCGTTCGAAAGGATGAATGGTGTCATCAAGGGATACGTTCGCAACATGTCACGTCCAGAGGGAAGCATAGCCAAAGGCTTTCTGACCGAAGAGTGCATCTCCTACTGCACGAATTATCTAGGCATCGAGAATCCCGTTGGTCTGCCCGTCAACAAGCACCTCGGTAGGCTCGCTGGATGGGGTCACCGTGAGGGTCGTCGCGAAATGCATGTCGACTTCGAGGGTCGACTCGCCGACTTTGAAAGAGCAAACCTAGTCGCGCTACAACACATAGACGTGGTCGATCCTTGGGTGGTAGAGCACAAAACCTTTATTAAGAAGACGTACAATGACCGAGGCCAACAGAGGACGGACGGAGATATACTCAAAGAGCACAACTCATGTTTCGCGCGTTGGTTCAAGCAGAATCTTCTGTCGTACCCTTTACATGAGGATTCTTCCGCGGAAGAACAACTCATATTCGCCTTGTCACAGGGCGCCGAGCACAACCTGATGACCTATGAGGCGTACGATATCAACGGCTACACATTCTACACCGAGGCCAAGGACATGAAGAGCGATGGTTATCAGAACTCCGGGGTAACGATGGAATCCTACACCGGTAACGACAAGGACAGATACTACGGAAGGATCGAGGAGATCTGGGAGCTGAGCTATGCTGGAGAGAAGGTCCCGATGTTCCGTGTTAGGTGGGCCAAGAGCGTCCTAAAAGAAGACCGGTATTTCACCACCATGGTTATACCTGAAGCCAAATCCAAGACCGCGGGCGCAAACGTCACCGCGAAAAATGAGCCATGGGTACTGGCTTCCCAAGTGGACCAATGCTTCTTCATTACCGACCCGTCAAAGCCCAGTCGTGTTGTCGTGAGGAGAGGCAAAAGGAAGATCATCGAAATGGATGGAGTAGCCAATGAGCAAGACTTCGACAAGTACGGCGACCCGAGGATCGAACATGACGACGATGATGAAGTAGCAGCATACCCCACAAGAAGAAGCAGGACCACCCTACCTAAAGGACGTCCGTTCCACAGAAGAACTCCATTTGCGAAAAAGAAGGGCAAGAAGATTGTGAACAGATAGCTAGCTAAGATCGATTGTATTTAAATCGTAGCCTTCATTTCTCGATTGTATTTCATGGGCACTTTTTGAACTATCATGAATATTTTTAAATTTCATGGACACTTGATCTCGATCCCCCTCCATCTCGATCGCTATCCCACCTCGCCAGATTCGGTCCCCCTCGCCGCCGAGCACCGCCTGGTCCACCGGCCGCCTCCGCCGAGCATCGCCTGGTCCACCGGCCGCCACTGCCGACCCCCCGCACCCTCGATTCCCCTACTCAACCACCGCCGCCGACCCCCGCACCCCTCCCCTACTCAACCGCCGAGCCTGGGAATCGAACACAGGACCTCCTGGTGTGAGAACTGGCTGCTGACCAGTCAAGCTAGTAGAGGGAACTTGGTGTGGATCAGGTCAGGTGGAAGATAACCTGTTGGCTCGAGCAGAAATCAAAAAAAATACTAATGGCGCACCACGGTGAGGTGCGCCATTACTATGGATGTGCTTATGGCGCACCGTGGGGTGGTGCGCCATTAGTATTGTGCCCGATCCCCCGTTCCCTCTCCCCCTTCGCCCGATCCCCCCTTCCCTCTCCCCCTCGCCAGTTCCCTCTCCCTCGTCCCTCCCTCCATCGCGCTGCCGCCGCCACTGCCCTCTCCCTCTAG
>NC_041390.1:633087552-633121632 GCF_002162155.2 Triticum dicoccoides | reverse complement strand
CCTCGCCCTTGCCCTCTCCCTCCCTCGCCCTCTCCTCTCCCCAGAGCCCAGAAAGCCTCGCCGCCGTCGCACCGTCCCGGACAACCACCTCTGCACATCGGTCGCCGGCCGCGGGGAGACACCAGCGCTTCTTCTCGCTCGGGACGCCGCTGCTCGTCAAGGTAATCCTCGATTTGCTCTTCTCTTCCCTTCCCTTCCATTCCCTTCCCTTTGATTTTCTCATGCGCTTTGGCTTCCTTTGCTCACGCAGGTGCATGCGTCAGACGCCACCAACCTTTGATTTGCTGGCCGTGGCACAAGCAGCTCTGCCTGCACATCTGGTTTGGTCTCTTAGACTAGGTATAATCCCATTCCCCTCTCCTCTGCCCTGCTCTTTCTCTGCCTGTGCTGTTTAGGGATGGAATGCATGCCCAACTGTGCGATTGCTTAATTTGTCTAGCCATTATTCTAGCTGATTAGGTTGGTTCTTTAGCTGTCCCCATGTAATTACTCAGCCCGATCAAATTGCCTGGAACTCGTTGGCGAAAACCATTAGTAATTAGATAAGTGAACTTTTGCATCTTATTTTTCACACAAAAACCCTCTTTTGGCACTTGAAAAATGAAAATTTATTTTTTTATTACAAAAAGTTAGAACCTCCCATGTGCAATCTTGTTTGGCATGCTAAGCACCATGTTTGTGCCAACTATCGTCACATTATATAAAATTGACATGGATATAGCCATGAACTTGGTCATTTGGATTGAAAGCCATGAACCTTCATATTTTTTAGGAGAGATGCCTCCCAAACAGACACATCTCCGTCCCATTCACATATCTTGTTCTAGAAAAACTGTTTTGAGAACCATGAAACTAGATGGAAAACTACTTGAGAACCTCAGACAGCATTTCAAATACTCCATCCAATTCAAAATAGTGCACAGTAGTTTTGCCCCAAGCCAAACTTTGTAAATATCACCAAGTTTATAGAGAAACATATCATTGACATTTTTTCCTATAATCAACCGATGTCAGGGCGGGTTTCACTACGTTTCAATGGTTCTGGTAGGCCGAGCCACCTGCAATTTTTGTGCATTCCATCCCTAAACACCACCACGCAATCAACTGT
Source organism: Triticum dicoccoides (assembly GCF_002162155.2). Lineage (NCBI taxonomy): Eukaryota > Viridiplantae > Streptophyta > Magnoliopsida > Poales > Poaceae > Triticum > Triticum dicoccoides. The sequence continues at coordinate 633,120,524 of NC_041390.1, read as the reverse complement.
TGGAGTATGTCTGTTTCCTAGTGCTGTTTGGAGCAGCAGCAGGATCCTTCTTGTACTCCTAACATAGCAGGTTGCTTGTACTTCATGTTTGACAGTTTGAGTACTTCTTGTTGAAGGTTGCTGGTACTTCATGTTTGAGCAGTGAACATGACAGGTTAATTTCAGATATGACACTGTTTGGACATTAATTTGAGTAGATGAACATTTTGTGGTTCTGCTAGGACTTGCTCCAGATTTTTTAACCCTAGGATTTCTTTTCTTTTAGTTCTTTTCTTACAGAAAATTTACTGAAAATTCAGAAACTTGGAGTAACCTGTGGACTGTACTTTTGTGATCTCCTACTCCTGAATTTTCATGTCACTTGTGCTATTGCCAAGCATGACATGGCCATTTTTTATTCTGTTTTTGATGGAGCTTGGTGTGTGTTGTTTCGTACTACTAAGCAACCTATTTTGAAGTGAGTAATCAGCATGAGCAAAAATAGACGTTAGATCTTAGCGCTAATGAGAGATGAAAATGTCACATATATATGGTCTACTGCTTGCATACAAAGAACAACCTATGAAGCTGTATTTCTGAAATGTGGTGATGATCTTATCTGCAAGAATGAAAATGATGAGCTATGTTTCTAAAATGTGGTGATGATCTTATCTTAGCTGTATTTCTGAACTGGTAGCTAAGTGTATTACTTGTGATGATGCTGCTGCTGCTGCTGTACTACTTGTGATGATGTTGCTGCTGTACTACTTGTGATGCTGCTGCTAGTTGTGATTTTGTCAAGTGATGCTGCTGCTACTTGTGATCTTCTAAAATGACCCCTTTCTCCTGAAATGTTGATTAATTTTCGTTTCGGTTGAGAAATGGGGCACTCCTAGGTCAAGAAAATTAGCAAAGGTCATGCCCAATTTTCTTGACCTAGAAGGTGCCCGATTCTCAACCGAAATAAAAATTAATTTGCTTTAGTGGTTGGATTAGTTTAGTATTTTTTTTCACACGCTCAGACACCCTTGCTTGCCATGTGTGTGAGAGAGATAGTGAGAGGAGACAAGAAGAAGGGGGTTAGGAAGATGTTGCCTGCTCATCAAAGCTAACCATCTCCCCCTTTTCACCCCTTTTCCTTTGTCTTTTGTGGGTTGCAAGGAAGCTATTGTCATAGCTAGCTTAGCTTGTGCACAAATCCCAGTGTTACAATCTAGAAAATTAGCCTGCAAAGATGAGGTCCCATGCTGGCTGTACCACTGCATCATGCAACAGTGCCTTCAAGATCCAAGGCAATATCACAAACATCATAGGCAATTTAACCAAACTCACAACCTTGTATCTTTGCAGCAACCAACTTTCTAGACACACCCCTCAAGAACTAGGTTACCCTGAGAACGTGGACTTGGACCTTAGCAACAACACACTAACAGGTTCTATCCCAAAACACCTAGGCAATATCACAAACATCTCTCAATTGTTCCTTGACAATAACCAACTTTTTGGCGACATTCCTCGAGAATTAGGTTATTTGGTCAACTTAGAGATCTTGTTCCTTGACAATAACCAACTTTTTGACCAAACTTTGTTCCTATTTAGAGAGAAACATGGCCAACAACGATGAGGCCGGGGGTTCGTGCGTCAAGCCATTCTGGGAGCTGTCCCAGGAGATGGAGGAACAACCTCACTTGTATGAGGACGTCGCCTTCCCCACCGATCCTGAGACCACTGATGGTACCGCCGAGGATGACCCCACTGATGCCACCACTGATGGTGCCTCCGAGGATGCCACCACTGATGATGGCGGCGCACGCACAGATGGCAGCCAACCGAAGAGGCAACAGAAGGACCGGCGCCCGACCGTGCTCCGCACCCTCAAGGAGGAAGTTACTGAAGTGGACTCCGACGGGAATCCAACGGCGCCCGAACGAATAGTCAAGGGGTACTCGCTTTAGCTCGGGTGCATTCTCCGGAGCACCGTCTCGATCAACACCGAGAACCTGAGGCATCCTGACCGAGGGAATTTGCGCAACCTCCTCTTCACGAAGCTGCACGAACGATACAAGTTCCCCGCTGAATTTGAAAACACAAGCCTCAAAGGGAATAAAGTGAACAATGATGCCCTCACGAAGATGAGCAAGGCCCTGTCTACTTGGAAAAGCAATGTGAAGAGAATGATCGAGAAAGGTGAGAGTTATGAGAAGATCAAGGAGAAAAATCCTTCGATCACCGAAGATGACTACAACGACTTCAAGATCAATTGCTCGAGCACCGCAAACTCTGAATCAAGTAAGTGGGGGGAAGAAATGCGGGAGCTGAACTTAGGGGAACACACACTCGGTCCCGGCGGTTACAGAGTGGTGGAGCCTATATGGGACAAGGAGGAGGCGGACCGTGCCGAGCAAGGCCTACCGCCCCTCTTTGATAAATACGGTGACAAGCAGACCAGGAACTTTGTCAGGGCCCGGTACAAGAAGGATCCGAAAACAAAGGAGCTTACCACGGATCCGAAGACCAGGGCGCTTGAGCTTGTTCTGGTAAGGAATACACCCCCCGTGTAATTAGCTCCATATGGTTGCATTCTAATTAATGAAGCCAAATTTCTAAATGGTTCACATTCCTTCCGCAGGCGACTGAAAGCAGTAGCGCGGGGTCAACTAAGAGCAACCCTTGGGATACCACTCTAAATAGGGCGTTGAATGTAATAAAGAACAAGGATAAGCTCAGTAAGCCGACGTTAGCTGGTCGTGTGGCCGGCAAAGGCTTGTCGACAAAATGGTCGTCATACTATAACACTGGTGGGCGAAAGGAGAAAAAGACCAGCTCGGAAAGCTAGGCGCGCGAGGTTCAAGAACTCAGGGAACAGGTGGCGCGGATTCCGGAGATTGTCCAAGAGCAAGTGCAACAACAACTCGGAGCGATGATCACCGCCATTGTGCCTACCTTGATCCAGGGGATTAGTGCGTGGTTTGCGGGCAGCCAACAGGGGTCGCCCCCGATTCCTAGCTTCACGGCCAGCAACTCGCAGAACGCGATGGCGGGGCCATTGGTGTCTCCAGCGGAGGTGGCATTGGTGTCTCCGACACCGGCACGGGAGCTTAATGCACCCGGGTGTATGTCGGCCGGCACCTCTGCAGCAAGCGGCCCCTCCGTCAACTGCACGCCCGCCGTTGGCGGTGCCTCGACATTAGCCGAGCTCGGCGCCATCATCACGGTAACTAAGCCTCTCTCGGCCGAGGACTTCATCTCCTTGCCTTTGACTGGGCATCCCTGATGCCCTACATGTTTTCGCAGGGCGCCGCCGATGTTCCGTGCACTCTCCTGCACTTCGTGAACAACGAGTTGGTCGATGTCGCCAAGGGCAAAATCGTTCAACTGGGCAACCCCTTGTTCCACGGTACCCAGATGCCACCCAACTTGTTTAGGGTTCAACTGGTTCGGGTGCTGCCAGGCTGCGATGAGTTGTTACCTCCGATTCGACCCGTCGGGGCCGACGATGATGACGTGATGACCCTCAGCGCCTGCCTGAGCTGGCCCCTGCTTTGGCCGAAGAGCTAGATTCGTTTGGGGGCGGGGGACACCACCCCAAAGACAACACCACCAGTCGTGCCGGCGCCAAGTCGGCCCCATGGCAAGACCTCCACAACGGTGCCGGACATCCCTATGCCACTGGATCCAAACATGCATATGGCACAGGATCAGAACGACGACGACGACGATACATTTGCCAACATCGATCAGTACTTTGCCGATCATGGGTACAGTGGCGACTTCATGGGGCCTCCTTCTCAAGAACCCAACCCAACAAAAGACGTGCGCGATCTAGCTGGTACCGCGGAGAAGCCAAGTTGCAACAGGCGTCGTCTGCCGTTCAGCTCTCAGGAGACGCCTCCAGCTGCCGACTTCACCGAGCCTCAGATAGGCGAGGTGCGAAATATTATCAGCCCCAACACACTCAAGAAGGCGGTCTGTGAGTAGAACTCGGTCCCATTACAGGAGAAGAAGAAGGCACGCAAAAGAAAGACTAACAAGGGTGCAGGCCAGCCAGCACCGAGTACGATCCGTGCTCAGGACGGGCCACCTTCACCTGAGGATATCTCGAGGAGGGTGCATGTGGCGGGTAGGCCGATGCTACCGAGAAATATGCTCGATGCTGCAACCGGTGCTATGCGGAGTCTGCATGACAGTGTTCTTTCTTTGGAGAAGCGGCGTCTCGGAGAGAAGGATGTGGCATACCCGGTTTTCGCGGCCAAGGTGCCAGAGGGCAAGGGCTTTGTGGATAACTCCATCGGGGGTACGATCGTCCTGCGGTTTGATGACATCCACGCTATGTTGAACCTTCATCCGCTGCACTACACCTTCGTTCGGCTATTTTCGCTGAGTATGGAGATGCGGATCATTCGCGGCAAGACCCCGGACATCGTGATAGTCGACCCCTTCTACATGCGTGCCAAGATCTTAGGCAGCACTGGGGACCGGCAAGTCACGAGTTCTTACCTCGAAGGCGTCATTCTGGCAAACCAAGATAAGGATAACTTCCTCGTGCCTTACTTTCCCGAGTAAGTCCTCCCCTCAACCGCCCCGTAACATATGAATTCTTAGATTTCGATCGTTTTTCTTTTAACATTCCGTGTTTTCTGCAGTGACACACATTGCACGCTCATTCTCCTAAGCCCTAAATATTCCATGGCCACGTATTTCAACCCGGACCATCAGTCGAACGTAGACTACACAAATGTCAAGAAGGTTCTTGATGATGTTCTTCCCGGCTATGTCAAATCTGGAGGCACCTTCACCAGGCCTATTCGTAAGTACGGCAAGCACGTGTTCTCCCACAATACGATGTTCTGCTGCGTCAAGAAGCCGCCTGGCAGTCAGAAGGGTGCCTACTACGCCATCCATCACATGCGGGCGATCGTACGGGACCATCATCAACTTCTGCTACCGAGTAGACTCAAAGATTGGGCCGCGAGCGTGTCGGCAATCCAGGACGCGGACATCAGACAAGAATTCTTTCGCATCCAGTCGGAGTTTGCGGAAATCATCCATCAAGATGTCCTTCGTACCTCGGGGCAGTTCTACCTCAGAAATCAACCGTCCAACAGTGACATCGACACAATCCTACAAATGCAGGCTGACAACGCCCGTTGTTTCATGACTCCCACGATAGACGGCGGCTTCATCCACGCTCCGGTCCCTTGAGTCGAGTCGAAAGCAGTGATGTTGTGTCTAGTTCTGAAACATCGATTGGCTCATGTTGTAATTAAACTTTAATGAACTTGTAGTATGTCTCTTTGGTTTCGAGAGTCGTTCAACTTAGATGTAATCGATGCTATTAATGTCTTGTTTTTCTCTTCCGATCGTTCTGTTGCATACTTATATATTGCTTATGTATTGTCTGTGAATTGGTACTAACGTTTCGTTTGGCTACTGCATAGCGATGCCGTGGTATGTCGTGTACAAGGGTAAGGTTCCCGGAGTCTACGACGACTGGGAGGACTGTCGGAGACAGGTTCACCGATTCAGCGGTAACAGTTACAAAGGGTACGCCACTAGGGCCGAGGCCGAATCTAGATACGCCCGCTATCTAGCGGGAGAGGGGAGGGAGCGTTGGAGGAACCGGATGAAGACGAGTTTCATCGTGATGATGCTCATCGTGATGACCGCGGCTCTCTTCTATGTGATGGTAGTTTAGATGATCGATATCGACTTGTAATGTGAAGACAAACTCGCGGTCTCGAGACTTGTAATATAATGTTCTATCTTTGTTCGGTCTTTTCAATTCGGAGACTAATATGATGAATTGTATTCGGAGACTAAAATGATGAATTGTATTCAGAGACTAATCTTCTATTGTATTTGATGAATCTGTTGTTGATGTGTGATGTCTATATTTTGTCCAATTATACATTTTATAACATGTGCAAAAAACAGAAAATTAAAAAAAAACTAATGTTCATACTAATGGCGCATCACATCATAGTGCGCCATTAGTATGCCAAAGGATACTAATGGCGCATCATTAAAAAGTGCGCCATTAGTATGCCGAAGTTACTAATGGCGCATCCTGTTGTTGTGCGCCATTAATATGCCAAAGCACCTGGGTATACATGGCCCCCTGGGAGGCATACTAATAGCGCACTGTTGTATATACTAATGGCGCATCAGAGGTGCGCCATTAGTATACCAGATACTAATGGCGCACCACTAATGCGCCATTAATGGCCAAATTAGGTGCGCCATTAGTAGGCCTTTTCGTAGTAGTGTCGCTAACGACGTTGCCCGAGACCAGGCTTTCCCTTCGTGGCATATAGATCATTGGCGTATAGGTCCTTGGTGTACAAGTCCATGGCCAACAGATCGCAAACATACAGTTGTTGCACCATGCTCTTGGAGGAGACGGTGTGGTGGAACTAGAATTCGCTGACGACGTAGCCCGAGACTAAGCTTTCCCTTTGTGGCATACAGATCATTGGCGTATAGGTCCTTGGTGTACAAGTCCATGACCAACAGATCGCAAACATACAGTTGTTGCACCATGCTCTCGGATGAGACGGTGTGGTGGAACTAGAATTCGCTGACGACGTAGCCTGAGAACAGGCTTTCCCTTCGTGGCATACAGATCATTGGCGTATAAGTCCTTGGTGTACATGTTGAACCTATGGACGGGTTGGCTGTCCTCACACGACACCTCCCTTGTTCCTGGCGTACAGGCCACCTTGCTGGCCTGGTGGCTGACCGAGGCGGCGTGATTCTTGTCTTGGCAGACCATTGATCACGGCGTCTAGCTGAGACGAGGCACCGACCACACCCCTCTACGACGTCGCCTTTTCTCAGGACCGTCAGGCAGCGCCCTTCTCTTGGCAGACCACCGAACACAGCGGAGAGGTTCTCGGCCTACAGGTCTCGGCGGAGAGGTTCAGGCGGCACCCATCGGGCGCAACACATGCCAAAGTCGACATGGCATCCACGACGCTACCTTTTGCGCGGGCCCGTGAGGCGGAGTCCTTGTCTAGGCGGCAAACCGCCGTATACTCGGCGTGTAGCCAAGATAAGGCATCAACCACACCGGTCATGGCAATGTGAGTGTGCATTGGTATTACACCGATGTCGGTCTCCACCAAAATAACCCTGCGAGGTGTACCCCTTGCATACCTCGACAAGGTGAGGTTGACAAGAAGTCAGAGGAAAGATTCCAATGTTAATTCGAGATTGCAATAGGAAGTGGATATGATGAAAAATCGGAATCCATGAGCAAGTTGAGCTTCAGTTTCGTTGACGAGGTGGAGAGGCAGAATAATCTAGTGTACCGATCGAGACGGATTGGGTGTTTATTATTATTATTTTTTTGAGGGAGCACGTGCACATGAAGTCGTGCAGTGCAGGGGTGGGTCGGCACGACGCTCGGTAAATAAATCAACATGTTACTCGGTAGTGACACAAGGTATAAAGGTACGTACGTAGTAAGTGTCCCGAGGCTCGGTTGCAAATAATTAATGACATATATAATTGTAAGTTGCACGTACGTACGTAGATAGGTGTAGGTGTATTTTCGAAGGCTAGCTGTCAAAAAGAGAATGTCCAACGGCAACAATATATGAATAAGCGAGCTAGGTAGCAAATATGTACTGTAGGTGACAAAAAGAAAGAGCAAAATCAAAAGGCAAAGAGGACAACAAATTACTACTAGTGTAGTGTAGATCACATGCATGCATATATTTATCATAAACTCTGCTTTCTCAAAGTGCATCTCCTCAAGAGGGGGGAAGGCTGCATCTATCTGCATGCATGCATGCATTCCAAGAGCTTGAGCGCCTCGATTCGATGGACGGAGATCTAACCTCGCTCTATCCTCTGTTCTCGTAGCATCTGCAAGCGCTGTTGACCCTGCAGTCTCAGAAGAAATAACACACACGGCCGTCGGCCGGTAGACAAAGTTAAGCAGCAGAAAGGCTAGCTGAGTAGTAGTTTATTTAAGAAGTACAACAAGGAAGGAAGGAAGCTTGAACGAGTACTTACAATGGGTTGGTAGTAGCTGGAAGAAGGGCAATGTAGAGCTCAGCCAAATCGTCCTTGAAGTAGCTCTGCATCATAAGATGTACTTGCTCAAAGTGCTTGAGGACGGGATGGTGATTTGAGTCCAGCACGTATTGTGGTGCGTGTACTTCAAAGACGCGCAGGAAGTGCGACACATCGTAGAGACTGTCCGGCTTGGTGAAGGGATGCATCGGCTTGCCTGTGTCTGCCCTCATCAGCTTAACCTTCTCAACAAAGTCCCTCCAGGCGTGACGCTTCCCGGTGGACTGCTCTCTCATCTTCATGGCGCTCTCGAGCTTGGCCAGCTCTGAGGGCTCGAGGCACTTGATCAGCTTCCCGTAGTTGATGAGCAGCGTCTGCTGGCGAGCAAAAGAAGCCAAGGACATATGATTCCTCACGGAGAGCAGGTACTGCTCCCTCACAGTGGGTGATGTGTCAAACTCATGGGGAATATGCAGTAGAAGATTCAGCAGGTGGTCGAGGAGGGGAGGCCTGCAAGGGCCTGGTGGGAAGCAGGCCTCCAGCCAAGCGTGGAGACGAACGTTGTGGGCGGTTCCAAACTCGGTCGGGCGCAGGAGTAGAGTGCACTGGGTGCCGTGGACCAGGACATGGTATAGCTGGAGCTTCAACTTTTTTTATTATTATTTTTATAAATATCTTTATTTAGGTAATAAAATAACTTCGTTACCTACCACCAAAGGATCCGATGGGACCTTTGAGAAGAGGGTCGACCATTCGGATCACCATCGAGTCCAATACACGACGGACGTCGTCAATCAACGGAAAGGACGCATGTTGTGCCGTTGGATCCGAGTCAAATGATGCAGCGTCCGGGAAAGCCTGGGACGTCTGCAGACGAGGGTAAGAGTTCACGATGAAGTCCGGAAAACTGATAGCCTCAAACGCATCCAACAGGTTGAGGGACTCCTGAGCGATCCTCAGCACCTACATATACAGCACGCAGGGGCAACATATATAACTAACAAATTTCATATTTTCCTATTTTCTTTTTCTTTTTTTGCAGGTGAAAAGAGGATTCTCATTACTCAAGGAGGCTTTTCAGCCAGAGCCAAGTTTACAATAAAGTCTAACCCCGAGTGCAACCAAACAGCGGTGCGAGGGGTGCTCCTACCATACTTGGCAAGCTCATGACTAACTTTGTTTTGCGAACGACAACAAAGACTAAAAGAGACCTCCCTCCCCTCCATCGTTGCCAGTCTCCTGATTTCCTCAATGACGGTGCGATGAGCCGACCGGTCCTGCTCACGAGCTGTGATCATTGTCACCGCCTCCGCACAATCAAGCTCGACTTTAATGGGCGCGTTCGTACGGAAAAGAGCTAGTTCCAAGCCCTCCCGACACGCCGCTAGCTCTGCCGTGAGCGCATTATCGCATGCGCGAATTTCTCTACAAGCACTGAAAATGATCTTGCCCTCAGAATCTCGAAGGACCATGCCCCCTCCAGCCAATCCTGTCGCCGGTATGAAGCTACCATCTGTATTAAGTTTAGTATTGCCTAGCTCTGGGGCAACCCATCCTCGCTCATCCTTGAGAGGAGCCGGCTCTCTAGTGAGTATCGGTGGTGCATTGAGTATCATCTTTCCCTTGACCACATCTCCACTTGGGTGTTGCTGCACGCACAAGAGTGAATTGATGTATCCATGAAGGAATCGGCGAGAAGCTTCTGTGGCTGGTGGCTTCTTCTCATGTGTAATCTCATTCCGCACATGCCAAATCCTCCACATAATCATGAGCACAATCATCCGTGTCGCCTCATCCAGTGGCTCCAGAAGTGTGAAGAGCCATTCCGGCCCGACATTATGGATGTCGTCGACACTCGGTATAGGCCAGTCCAAGGCCATAGCATGCCATAGTTCCTTAGCTAGTGGACACCTGCAGAATGCATGGAACCCGTCCTCTCGTTCCACACCACAAAGGGGACAAACATCAGTAATCTCAAGGTGCCGAGAGAATTTGTTTGCCCAGGTAGCAAGTGAATTTGTAACAATCCTCCATGCAAACACGCGTACCTTCGGCGGAGCAGAGCACCCCCATATGATCTTCCAGATGGCGCGACGACCATCCGGTACCCTGCTCATGGCTGTGGCCGATGGACGCTCGTGCTCGTCCATGAAAAAGCGATAGGCGGATCGAACAGTGAAGATACCGTTCTTCTCCGGAGCCCATGCGATGATGTCGTCGGTGACACGGGATGAAGTGCGGATGCTGGCGATCGCGTCGACGTCTGCCGGAAGGAAGTAGCGCCGGAGTAGGTCCATGCGCCAAGTCCCGTCCGGGCCAAGAAGCTCGGCCACCCGCCGGAGCCGACATGTGCCCTGCTGGGAGACAGGCTGGCGCGATGGCTCCCGGGGGACCCACCGATCCCGCCATATGCGGATGTTCTGGCCATCCCCTACCCGCCACACAATGCCCTTCTTTAGTAGCTCTAGTCCATATTGTATGGCCTGCCACGTAGAAGAAGCATTTCCGGAGAAGACTGTGTCCTCTAGGCGTCCATCTGGGTAGTACCTAGCTTTCAGCACCTGCGCACATAAACTGTTAGGCTTGATAAGCAGCCGCCACGCCTGGCGAGCAAGGAGAGCCTGGTTAAAAACACGGAAATCTCTGAAGCCCAGGCCGCCCTTCGTTTTATGAGCTAAGATTTTTGGCCATGCCAACCAATGAGTTTTCCTCTTGCCTTCAGCGGAGCCCCACCAAAAGTTCCTCACCATTCTGTTCAGGTCATCACAAACAGACATAGGTAATTTGAAAACTCCCATGATATATGTGGGGATAGCTTGGGCAATGGCTTTTATCATTATTTCTTTCCCTGCAAGCGAGAGGGTGTCGCCCCAAGCAATGATCCTCTTCAGCAGACGAGACTGTAAATTCTGAAATTTTCCCTTAGACATACGTCCTTCCGGTGTAGGTAACCCCAGGTACTTTTCCTCAAAATTACTGTTTCAATATGTAGGACATCACGCACCTTCTCTTGGTCCTCAATGGCACATGAATTTCCAAACAGAGCACTACACTTGGCTGGGTTGATGCACTGGCCTGTAGCTTTTTCATACGTATTTAGCACCTCTTGTACTTTCCTAGCTTGCTCCTCTTTAGCCTTAAAGAAAAGCAAAGTGTCGTCTGCAAACAATAAATGAGAAACACCCGGAGCTCTGCGGCAGATTTTTAACGGAGTATAATCACCTTTGCGCTCTCCATCCTTCAACAAAGCGGAGAGACCATCAGCCACAAGCAGGAATAGAAACAGGGAGAGGGGATCACCTTGCCGTAGCCCGCGCGACGGTGCGAACGAATCCAAGAGGGTTCCATTAAATTTAACTGTGTATCTCACCGAGGTGACGCATGCCATAATCCAGTTCACCCACCGACGAGCAAAACCCATCTTTTGCATCATTCGCTCCAAGAAGATCCAATCGACCCTATCATAAGCTTTAGACAAATCCAGCTTATAAGCACAGAAACTCTTATCAGGGTCCTTCTCTTGCTGAATATAGTGAATGCATTCAAACGCAATTAACGCATTATCTGTGATCATCCGGCCAGGAACAAATGCACTCTGTTCGGGGGAGATGATATCATCAAGAATAGGGCGCAAGCGATTTACCAGGCATTTTGAGACCACCTTATAAATCACATTGCACAGACTGATAGGCCGAAACTCTGTCAGTTTCTCCGGGTTATCAACCTTGGGGATGAGAACTATGGCAGTGTCATTCACCCCTTTCGGCATTAGTCCCGCCCGGAAAAACTCTTTAACTCCTGCGATGACTTGGTCCCGCATCACAGCCCAGTTCCTCTGGAAGAAACGAGCGGGAAACCCGTCTGGTCCCGGAGCCTTCAAGGGTCCAATCTGGAACAAGGCGTCCGCAATTTCCTTGTCCAAGAAATCTACGCAGAGAGCATCATTCATGTGGTCAGTAACACGAGTATTAATGAGATCAATCACAGGGTCCGCACATAATGAGTTATCAGCTGAAAAGAGATCTGCAAAATATGAATTAACCATAGCCGCCATAGCCTCATGATCCCTGTGAATGACACCTGCAGCATCCATTAATGATTTAATGCGGTTTTTTCGGGCGCGCCAAACAGCTTTCCTATGGAAGAACTATGTGTTCCTGTCGCCTTCCTTCAGTCATGCAACCCGTGATCTTTGCATCCACATCATCTCCTCACGATACAAGAGTTCATTCATCTTGTCTGTTGCCTCTCTAATCTCCTTCCTATCTGCATTCATAGACATAAGCTCCTCTAGGCGAGAGCTAGACTTGTTAATTTCCTTGATGACATTACCAAACTTTTTCCTACTCCAATCATGCAACTTCTTCATCAAGTTTCCCAACCCAGAAGCAATTTCACCAAGGTTAAGCATCGAACCCAATTCGGTCCAAGTGTTCATAATTACCTCCGGTAGCGTGGGATCCCTCTCCCACATAACCTCATACTGGCGGCACCTCCTCCCATGCTCCTGTCCCGGCTCCTCCCTAGAACAGCGGAGCAGGATAGGTAGATGATCTGAACTAGGAGCCACCAAGTGCTCCACCTTTGCATGTGTAAACAGATCCCTCCAGGAGTTATTTGCCACGGCCCGGTCTAGGCGTACCTTGACATTTGCCCGCCCACCTCGCCGGTTATCATATGTATACGGGAGCCCTGCAAAACCAAGATCACCCAATCCACATACTTCAAGCACATCACGGAAGTCGATCATCTGACCTGCCGATCTTGGTGTAGCAGAAAAGTGTTCGAAGCCCCACATGGCCTCGTTGAAATCGCCAACCACTGCCCATGGCATGTTGGCTTGTCGGTGCAGATCACGGAGGATGGACCACATGCGATGTCGGTCCTCCGTACGGGGCTCGCCGTAGACGCAAGTGAGCCTCCAGGGCGGCTCGCCCGCCACACTCGTCACATACGCATCGATATATCTTTCATTTATTGTTTTTACATCCACACACAACGCCTCATGCCAATACAAAGCAAGACCTCCACTAAGACCAACACTATCAGAAGCATCAAAACCCTTTAAACCTAAGCGAGCACGATACCTACTCATTTTATTCTTGGACTGTCGAGTTTCACAAAGAAAAACAATACTAGGGGAGTGAGTCTGAACAAGACTCACAAGATCACGAACTGTCCGAGGGTTCCCCGCCCCTCGGCAGTTCCAACTTAAGACATTCATTGCTCCTGACGGGGCTCCGCCGGCCCCGTCAGTTCGTCGGCGGCCCCTGGGCCGACTGCCTCCTTGTCGCTTGACACCTCCAGCATGTCCTGGTCACGAACATCTCCAAGTACGTGAGACTGCTGCCCCTCCAGCGTCTCCGTTGTTCTACGCTTCCATATGATCAGGTCCTGCACGCGTGGGTTCATAGCCGTGGCTACTGCAGATCCCCTGATGGAGGGCTTCGGGCGGGCGGCGTCCGCAGAGGGAGCCCCATAATCGCCCCCACCAACCACCAGGTTCGCCGTAGTCGCTGGCATAGCTTTCCCCACCCGATGCACTGACGATCCCGCCCTCTCGCTGATGACTCGCTCAGGCGGCAGCGGTGTAGCAGCGCACGTAGATCGATCTGGTGGCTCCCTCGACTTCTGTCCTCGCAGCAACCCCGCCTTTGGTATTAAGGGAGTCCAATCCAGCTTTCCCTTGCAGAAGGGTTCGAGAAAATCTAGCCCCCTCCAACGTGGGGAGTCAGGAAGCCCATTGGCACTTTCCATCTCGAACACGGCATGATCGACGATGACTATAAGCCCGCGCGATCGCAGGGCGGACGAAGCCGCTGCTGTTCCGGCATCCTGCGCAGGCAGGGGGCCGGAGGGAGGGCCACACTTGGCCGGAGCGACGTCCGGCGGCGGTGGCGGCGTGGGGATCACCCCCTGATCGCCCGGGCTGGGACGCCCTAGCGAAGCGTTATCCATCTGTCTTGTCTTCGGGAGGATAGTGTATCTAGCTAAAGCTCACAAGATGGCCATTACTGATTCACTAACTTTTTTTTTCTAGTGTGGACTAAAGATTTAGAAACGGATGCATGCATACATTGCATGTTAACTAGCAGGCTTAATCATGGATATATAATTAAATATTCCGGCAAGCTCTAACCGCAGGATATTTAAGTGTATTAGAGGATCGGTTGCTAATCTGTTGGAGAGACCGCCTGCACGCACACGTCGCTTGGGTACATTGATCAGCCGTGTATGAAGTGTGTGCCCGTGAGATAATTGGAGTACAGAGTACCAGTTGTATTCTGCACCAAGTTGGTCACGTGTATATGCAGCGGCACGAGCCCAACTCATACATGCATGTGCCAATCAACCTAGTACGTGTGCGTATTGATGCGGCCAGCCCCGTGACACGACTAAAAAAAATCAGTTTACGTGTACCTTGTCGTCAACTTTGAGCAGATAAAGAGGCACGCCCAGACCTCTGGCTATAAAAGCCATCAACTCCTTTGGCACAGAGGGCACGGAGACCACGCAGCTACGCCGCAAGGCTTTTTCATCCTGTGATCTCTAGACGCACATACGTCCAGAGAAAAGACCTGCTAGCACCACATCCATCCATTCGTCACCGGAGCACACAACCGGCGACCAGGCACACATCCATCATAACTCACGCACGGAAGATATCCATCCATCCTTCACGCAACACAACATCTATCTATTCTACCACGCACACATCCATCCATCGCCCGGCAAACCACTTTGCAAAACACCAGAGGCAAATCACATCTTGCAGGAATTAACGCAGCCGCAACGGAGATCGGCGCTCATCCGTGCAAGGGAGGCAAGGACTTCGACGATATGAACACCAAGCTCATGTTGCCTGATGGTGAGATGATCGTCTAATTACTTTTTCTTTTGTTTCTCTCCCTGCCATCCAGCATGCGCGCACCACACCTAGAGTATGTGCCGGACATCGAGGACGACGATGCTTGTGTGATCGCGTTGTCGCCACCGTCGAAGACGACTTCACTGGACCAGAAAAACTGCACCGACATCGTTGGGGTTTGTCTACGCCAAGCCGTTCATTTTCAGGTGTCATGTTCTTGGCTGGAGATTACTCGGGAGCAGCCGGAGCTCTCCAACGACGCAGCCCAACCGCTAGCCCCGTCGCCCTACCATCGCAGCCTTCACAGCGCTTGGTGAACACCCCACGGTGTACAGGTCGCGACACACAGATGGCGACGAACAGGGCCACGGTGAACAGGTTCATGGCAAAGGGTACACCGGCGTACAGGCTTGGCATCACACTCTTGGATGAGACGGCGTGGCGGAATCGGAGCTCGCTGTCGATGCAGCCCGAAACCCGCCTTTTTCATCACGGCGTACAGGTTTCGCATTACACTCTTGGAGGAGACGACATGGCGGAACCGGAGCTCGCCGACAACGCAGCCCGAGACCCGCCTTTCCCATCACGACGTACAAGTCCTTGGTGGAACCAATATCCGCAACGACGGGTCTAAGACCGGTTCCTCCTTCATGAGGCCCGCATCCCCGACGAACAGGTCAATGGCATACAGATCCTTTACTGAACCGAAGATTGCAACGACGCGGTCCAAGACCGGTCCCTCCTTCGAGAGGCGCACCCATCATGGCGGACAGGTCCATGGCTTCGCCGGCGCACAGGTCACTCTTTCGCATAGTACCAGCCCAAGGCGATGCGGCCTTTGCGACACCACTTTCCACGGCCCTGTGAGGCGGCGCCTTTGCCTTGGCAGACCGCCAAATACTTGGCGTCTAGCCAAGATGAGGCGCCAACCACCCCGGCCATGACAATATGAGCGTGTGTCAGTTTATTTTACACTGACGCCGGTCTCCCCAAACTGTTACTCCCGCAAGGCGTAGCCCCTTGAACACCCCGATGAAGCAACAGGTCATCAAGATGTCTGAGCCGACCGCGACCCATGCTACCCCAACACCAACTACTCCAACGCCGCAAAAACCGACGAGGCACGACGGCGAGGGCGGGCGTGGCCACCGCAAAGGCCACACTACTTGCGGCGCGTGTACCGACGAGGACACGGGCTCTGCCGCCGCCCACACACACCACCATCATCATGCATGAAGAACGCGAAGCGAAGACGACGAAGACGACCACGCAGCTTAATCGGAGGTATCTCGCGGAGCAACCCGTGGGAGTAATTAACCGGGAGCCTTCCGAGGCCCCGGGAACCAGGAGACCGCGATCGCCATAGTCAGGCTGGCCGCGCTAGTAGGCCACGGAGCGCACTTTTTGTTTACGGGATCTTGTAATTTTGTTTCTCCAATGAGATTAATGAAATGCTCGTTTCCCGCATCCTTTTCTTCGTGTACTACGGTACACTGGCACGCCCGCCTCTTTTTTTTTCTTTTCTTCTTTCCCCGGCGCAAGAGAGAAATACGCTCCCCTCTTCCTTTCTCAACGGAGTCCTTAGATATTTTTCTCGTGTCAAACAGGCGCTCCAGATCCGATCGAGATGCAGGACGACGGCGGTGGCAGGGCTCTCTGGGAGGCGGGGAACGGCGGGGAAGTGGCGGATCAGGTCAGGATCCAGTGCGGCGGTGAGGGGGACTGCGGCGGCGACGCTCCATGGATATGGCGGCTCGGTCTCCCAGGAAGAAGAGACAAGGGAGAGAGAGAAGATGAGATGGAAAGAAGACAAGGCAGAGTCGGGACGGCGCGGCTTCCTGCTGCTGGTCCGGCGGCGGCTCCTGTCGGCAGTTCCAGGTTTGATTTCTGGATTCCTCTCCTTCCCGCTGCCCGATAGGGGTTGCCCAGCCGTCACTCTCCCTACCCCGCACACCTCCTCCGCCTAGCTGCACCTCCCTACGTTCATGGTGACGCCGTCGCCCTCGCCTGCATCTCGCTGTTGCTATTGCTGCCTGCTTTTGATCGTTCTGAACATGTACTTTGTGATTTGCCACTGATTAGTTGATGACGAGACAGTAATCTTGCAGGTGAATCAGGCTCTGCATGCTTCGGTCTGGTTGGTGCTAGCGGGAACTCATGGGAGATCTCCCAGTCTACCGCCCGACGGCCTGGAGACGCAGCTCTCTCATTGGGAGACCTGCGCGGTCAACCCCATTGACGACCTGTTCCCGGCCTGGATCAATCGGTCCATGCACAACTGAAACAAGTAGGTTGATGGATTTTGAGAAGAATGTTAGCTTGAAGTTGCAACGTACAAAGTTTGCTATTAGATGTTGTCCTGTTGCTTCTCGTGCACACACGTATGGATCCGCTAGGCAGGCTAGATGCCGATCTCCAGACGTCTAGAGTGGCTGGACCTCCGTCCTCCCACTTCAAACTTCATGCAAAACCTTCGTCCATCTGCAGAGAAGGCGCCCACTGCGTTGCCGGCTAGATGGCAGCCTCGGCGAGTCGGCGTGACTAGGAGCCTATGACTCCAATGGTTCCGTTAACCCCTCTTACTTTTAACCATCCCACGCATGACAGCAAGCAATTCTTTTTTCTTTGTTCAGAGTTACTCAAAAGCATGTATGCATTTCAATCAAAGAGATTTATTGATTTACTCTAATGACTACTCAGGCAGTATGTGATAGCGATGCTTCTCGACTGACCCCAGCATCGTGGATGCTAATTACAATTGAAGATCTGCATATGTGTGTGATTGGGATTTTATGTGCATATGTGTGAAGCTACTAGGGAGTTTGCGTCTACTGGACCGTGCATGCAGTATTTAGTACCCACTGCTTTACATGTTGAATATATTTTCACTATAGTTATTGGAACTAATTTTCTTACAATGAAACTACTACTTGCATGTCAGAAATTGTACGGTTTCAGTACTATCAGTGATCTAATACATGCCCGGCAGAGTCGACGACAGTGGTGAGGGCACAACCAGCTGCTTCCTCCAGTTCAATAGGCAGTCAAAGCAGGATATACATCATCATGAGGTATGTAGTCTGATGTCCACGATAATACTTCTAAAGTACAATAGTGAATTTTGATCGTGCAATACCATCACACGCGTACATGTACCCATCAGAGTGTGGTTAATTATCTTCTATTTGGCGGCCCTTTGTGCAAAGTTTTGGTAGGCGTTTTTATCATTTGATTTCATATGCATGCTTAATTTTATTTGCAAACCTGCATGTATTTTATTCAACTGGTTGTGTCTTCTTTTACTTGTTCATCAATTGAAGAATCTTTCATGCAGAAGGTGATCTCTTGACACGTCTATCAGCCATGGGCTACAAACTGAATTATCAACAAGATTATTGTGATAGCCAGCGTTGTCGTGCTCTCCAACTATGCAATAATGATCTCAAAAGAACAATAGCTATCCCACATAGTTCTGAACTCTTGACATCTTATGTTTTGGTTATAAGTTTCTTTTGAATCTTTGGTGAATAATCCAATTAAGCTTTCCTTATAGGTTGAGTTGTCAGAGTATGTTTTCACTATAGGAAATTTATTTCAACGTCTCCATGATGCCATAACTCTATGTAGAGTTGTTCAGCTCCCACATTATCCTGATGCTTATTGCTATTACTATGACACTATACTTTATTTCAGAAAGTGATTGCTCCATCAGGTACACATAAAAAGAAATTGCACAACTGCACCATGGCTATCCAGCATATCAAGCAAGCTCGGGTTCAGATGTCTGATGCAGATGGAGTCACAATTTAAGCAGAAGATATTCTTAATAGTGACAAGGAATTATTTGTTCTATCACTATGGATTATGCTCATTCATATGCAGGTTAATCTGAAAATGCCATTCAGTCTCCCATTACTCCTATCGAAGTTTTATACTATTATTATATTGCACCTTTCATTTGTATTGAAAATCAGAAGTAATGGGGTTTGATCTTCAGTTTAGTTTTCCACTCACTTCTCAGAAATAATGTTGACACTGTTATTATATTACAGTGAGGATACTACTTCTCAGCACTATGTTGCTGTTACTTGCCTAAATCAGAAGGGTTGCAGTACCAAATTTCTTTTCAGTAAGAAAGTGTACGTGCATGTGTTATCCAACAAGATTGTGTGAAGATTTTGAGGCTGCAGTAAGCCTCACGTGGTTGTACAGAAAGGTGAGGTTGCAGCGAATTTGTTCATGACGAGACTTGTTGATTATTGCACATCTAAAGATACGAGAGCATAGATAATGTTGCTGCTTATAAATTTAGATAATGTTGTTGCTTATAAATTGACGTGATCTGTTTCTGCAGTACCAAAGATACAAGGTGGATTTAGATGAGAAATGAGTGGATTTCTACTCCTGGGTGTACTACACTCGAGTTTACACGATGTTAAATTCCACCCGACTTAAATCCATTATGTGACCCTAATTATGTGCAACCCACTAATTCACAATGATGTATTTGCTCGAGAGGGTGGAGTAACAATATTGTGATATGTATTTCTGTCTGCACAAATAAAATGTATTGACTGTTGATGTTGCTACAAAAAGTTTTTGATTATTGTGGAAGCAGAAACACAGTTGAGAAGGATTTCATTTAGTACGTACTTTGAGTTTTCATAGCTAGAGAGGCTGGTGCCTAATCTACATCAGAACAACGGCAAGTTAATAAATGAGAAGGCTGCCAAGTTGTACTATGACTACTGTTAGATCTGTTTTTTCACTTTTGAATTTTATTTGAGAGTGAATCTCGAGGGTATAACTTCTCTAAAGTGCTAGCCCCCGCCTACAGATGACAAGATTTTCTTCTTCTAAATGTAATGTGGCATGAGCCACAAACACTTCATAGAACTTTAAAGCAAAACATTGATCCCCTGCGTCCATATATACGACAAACATTGTCATAATATATTTTCCAGTAAATGATTGTGAACCAATTTTTTCAATCCGTACCTTTTTGCAATAATATTTTTCTGGGCTATGTAACATAAGTTATGTTATTGGTCCAATTAAGTGTTATTATTAGTAGTTGATTTAGCGAAGACCATCAGCCCACAATATGTGTTGACAAGTTAGCACTTGTCAACGACGCCGCCGGGCTGAAACCGTCCTTGTTCGACAAGCTGGTGTCCGCGAATACAACCATTAGTCTCGGCTCTTGTGAGGACGGAAAGGAGGATAAGCGGTGACACCAACACGATGGGGCTCCGTGTTGACATAGAGGTTATAGATATGTGAGGATCTTGTATCATGTTTAAGAATATGCATTTTTTTTCTCCCGTTGTGACACACGGGCATTTTTGCTAGTTTATTTTTTAGAGGCTTACTAATTAAGACTTGATTAGTAGACTTTTAAAAATATATATTTTTATACTTGGGGCAGCTTATTCTAGAAGCTAAAAAACATCAAAATAACTGGCCCTCGGTCATTGTGCCCACCGGCACCTCGCAACCTCGCCTCGATTTGTCGCCACCCTTGGCCCTAATCATGGTCGTCCTGTTCAGTGGGTCATTTTCATTATTTCCAACAATGGCCATTGACCGACTCAGAATTGGCTACCATGGGCACAATATAATTGATGATTTTGGACGACATCGAATGGAATCTAGCGGTTTTTTCTTTTCTTTCCAAAAGGAGGTTGAATTCCCTGCATCTGCTTCAATATGATGTACACATCCATGAATGAAATTTAACGGTAATGACGTTCATTCATTCGTATCCGAAAACCATAGAGTAGGACTGAAAAATCAGATATATATATATATATACGAGAGAAAGAAAGACAGCTTGCCGCTAGCTGATCACATTCGAAAGGAACATTTTATTACATTTTGCATTGGAAAAATAGATCGGTTGGCACGTTGCATGCAAAGGACTTATTCACCAGAACTACATACTACTATCGCAGAAGCACAATCGAGATTTGTCTGCGTCCCGGAGCCGTGATCAAACCGCTGGTGGTGATGGTTTGTATAGTTGGCAACAACACACGTTGCTGTCTCTGCAAAGGCTGACCCAGGGGTGTTTGGGACTGTGCCCGACTAACCTTCTGCATGCATCATCACAATCAGGTACAGTGCATCCTCCATTCAAATACTCGCATTTCTCCCCGGTATCTGCAGGTGATGTACCATTGCAGCGTCATCAACTCAATCAAAAAAGACCTTTGGTAGGTTAGTTATCTTGGATACCGACTGAAATGGCTCCATGGAGCTCGAGCTCCGTTAGCATCACGAGGAAAAATGATATACACACTTACACTAGATTGCATGGCACGATGGCAAGGTACGAGCAGACATCACTACAAGAACCAGGAAAGCAATGGCCACAGTTCTTTTTGTGTTGCTACGGTGGACGTTTGCCATGTGGAGAGGTTGGTCGCTGGTGTTTGTCTTTCCTCGTGTTGTTTCTGTCTGCTCCTTTATTTCTGTGTGCTCCTTTGCTGCCAGGATCCCCATAATTTTGCCGGCCTTTATATAGAGTCACGGTCATGTCTTGGGGTTGCTCGTATGGCTCCATGCATGCACGTATTATCTGATGCATCTTGCAATTAATGTCTTCCATATATAGTAGTATATCAGTATTGACATTGTGATAACTTGTTACGCCAAATAAAATTAATGTTGATGTGCCTCGCATTTATTTTCTCTTTGTAAGCAAATTCCGCGTTGATATCATCATATCTCCTTGTGTCAAAATAAATGCCCCGCTTATCTTTATATGTTGTATTTATCAAGATACTATCTTTGGCAAATGTTGCCAATTATAGCGGTTTTGAGGGGAAGAAAAATACGGAAGATTGAAAAAGCACGCCAACCATTGGATATGAATCCAACCGCAAGCAGAATGGACTTTCACAAAAGAAGAACAGTTGGACATGGTTAATTTCATTACAAATTTGTCACACTCCGACTACATTGGTAAGACACCTAAATTAAAAAAACCATACAAATAAGCCTCCAAATTTGGCAGCTGAAGCTGAACCAGAAACTATACTAACAGCCACGGCCAGAACCTCCGCCATGGCCAGCGCCACCCCCACGACCACGACCTCTGCCATGGCCAGCGCCACCCCCATGGCGCCACAATGCCGCCCATGCTACGGTTGTGGCCACCACCACCCCGCCCACACGCATGGCCACTACCACCTCCATTGTCGTGGTAGAATGCACGAAATGTGGCAAAGTTGGAGTGCATGGCATGGAAATATACCGTCCAGCAGGTAATTCGTCCACGGCGTGCGCGGGCGGTGGGACTCCAATCTGCTGCTCTGCCTCTGCGTTCATATTTGCAGCCTTCTCCATGGAAAATAGGGGAAGTGTGAGCAATTTTTCCCACCAACCGACTACCGTGAAAATATTTTTGATTAAAACCGAGAATTGAACTAAAATTTTAGTCCGCCAAAATTTCTAGTTAGTATTCTTTTAATATAAAGTGTAGTATCACCCTTCTTCTGACAGATAGTATTGCCCTTAGTGTAAAGTCCAATATTGTTTTTCGTGTGTTTGCCTTCTCTTTTTGCCGTGTCAAAATAGGTGGCATGGTGGACCCATATTTAGAAAATCTTCATATCATGAGGCCTAAGGGCATGTACAATAGTTCTATCTTAAGCGTGCCACATAGGATAAATGATGAGGTGGAGGAAAGAGAAATCATAAAAGAAGGCTTGTCTTATCTTATTTAAGAGAAGACAAGAGATGATCTCTTAGCACAATTTGTCTCACCATGTTTTTAGGAACAACTAATTATTAAAGATAAGGCTAAGAGATGATCCATTGTAGACATGTTTGTTTGTCATCTCTAATTTACATGCAAAACTTAAATAAGACTATCTTATCAACCATTATACATTCCCTAAGAAACCTCCTGTGATGCCCCGAGACCAAAGGATGAGAAGCTCAAGGGGATTTGGGGATCTTGTGATGACACGGGTTCTCGCAATTGATTCATCAGATACAATGAAGAAAGAGCGATAAAAGGGCTAAATAAATCTAATTTTAGTTCTTCTTTCTTCTCATTCACGGCATTGCTGGATAAATGCATTTTTTCTTTTTTGCGCAAAAGCTGCATAAATACAGTTGGATAGTACAAAGTAATTAAGTGTAATGGTGAATTTGTAACTTAAATGTTGTTACACGACATAATTAATTTTTCAACCTAAAGAAAATGTAAGGTTCTGTCATCGGCTCGTTGTTCATCCAACCTTATGCACGTCCCTCCTCCCTCTCATCTTCCTCTACCTATTTTGATTTTTTTTCGTTTTCACCAGTTTTCCCTGAAAACTGCATCAAAGGCCTCACCTTTTATTGACTTACAAATATAAACGTTGTGCAACATGTCAGTCATTGGATGGCAAGCTCCTCGTAAACACCTTGTATATTTTAAAAGAATTATCTATTTGTATTAACTAATCATAAACCAGAAACACCTATGAAGAAGTTCTATATATTGTTAACTTTAAAGATCTCTGCCAAGATACTTGAGGAGTTCTATATATAGGCACACACACACACACACACACACACACACACACACACACACACACACACACACACACACACTCTATATCCTTGTAAGTGTCACAAATTAATATGAGAAGCCATGTTAATTTGTATATCTTATTTTTCTAACATCTAAGAGGTCTCGTACAAGTTTTGTAAGATGTAGCATATAAAAAATACCAAAATTAATGTAAGTCATATTTATACATTATAAGTTGACATAATATGTATTTTATATTTTATACAAATGAGTTATAAATAAGTATATAAGTAGCTGGCTTGACGTACATGTTCAATGATTGAATTATTCAAAATTCATGCCTATTCTGATGTTAAAAGATAATTCAAATATCTTCATCTTTCTTCTTCTATCTACTCCTACATATACATATATATGTGTGTATGGTGATCGATTTGGGGGCAATTAAGTTGATGCTCTATCATAATGGATGAGGGGAGGGCCGGGCAAGCAAGGCTAGCACTCAAATCCTAATCCAATTCTTCACCTCGATCGATCTAAAACGCACGCTAGCTAGCAACTCAATCCATCCATCCATCCATCCATCCATCCATCACTGACCCAGCTAGCTACACGGTGAGATATATAGGAGACTAGCTAGCTAGGAACAAATGCAACTCCTCATGATCATCATGTAACCTAACCTAGTGAGATGAGAATGAGATAGACCAGGAACGAATGCATGCATGCATGAAAACGATGCTGAAAGCAGGCAGGTTTTGAGCATACCAGATGATCGGGCCGTAGCTCCGTGTCCTCCAGTAAGCTCTTGCACTCATCAACTTGTCCCACGATGCATGGAGGATCTCCTAGAAGATGATAAGGTAGGCTTCCGATAGTTGGCCTTGGCGGGATGAGCCCCTCCGCCGGTGTGCTCCTGCTCCCTCGCATCCTCAGGGTGTAGGATGATTCTGGCGCCGGATCTCGTAGCGCCACGGGTACGACGGAGTTCTTGCGTGGGACCACGAAGCGTGCCGCGGGAGGAGGGGGCGGCGGCTGCACGGGCACCTCCTCCTGGTCCTGGGCCTGGGGAGATCTTGGAGGAGCCCCAATTCTGGGAGCGCGCGGAAGAGGAACCACTCCCTGCGCCTGAGGTGGAGGGGGAGGGGCCCCAAGTCCGGGAGCCCCATCAGGAAGAAGAAGAAGAACTCCTGATGGAGGAGGAGGAGACGTACGGTGGCGTTTCTTGGGCGGAGGCGTACTGGACCGGCGATGCCGCTTCTTGGGCGGCAGAAGAGAGGAGGAGGGGACGGGATGCGCCATCGCCACCGCCCTGCTCCCGTTCCCGTACTGGTGGCGGAGAGCCTCCGGGTGCCGCTGCGGCGCTTGACCGCCGAATCCCGATCCGCCGGCGTGCTGGAGCGGCGGCGCCGGCTTGTACCATCCGGCTCAGGTCCCGGCCTCTGCCTGTCCTCTGGATCCCCATTCGCGGGCGTGCTGGTAGGGGAACTGGTGGAGCGTAGGCGGCGGCGCCTCGTAGCAGTACCACTGGTCCTCAGGCGGCCACGGTGGACCACCATACGGAGAAGGAGGCGGGCCGCCCGCCATGGCTCAGCTTCTAGTTTGGGTAAGGGTTTGGATGGAGAGCGGGGCGGACGGGGACGGGGTGAGGGTTCTTGGTTTCTTGGCGCTCCGGCCGGCGACGAGGAGAAGAAGGCTCTTCTCTTCTGTTGGTTGAGACGGTTACATTCGGGCGCCAAGCCCGAGTATTTCAAGTGCCTTTCAGTTGGCCGGGTTTGCGGCCTTATGGGCCTAGAAAATCCATCCATCATCGGCCCGCACAAGTTTTTTATTTTTTTTATTTTTGAGGGATCGGCCCGTGCCAGTTAGGATCTCCCGTGCAGGCTGTTTGTTTTTTTTGTTTTTTTTAAGTTGTTTGTTTGTTTTTAGGGGTACGTGTGACGATTCTTTCTTTATTCAAACAAACACAAGCTGGAGGTAATCGTTACAATATCTATCATCATGATATATATCATGTGGTTGAATGCAACAAAAAAAGTCGAGACGAAACAAAGGCTCCTCTTTTTTTTTTGTGATGGAAATAAGGTGTTTTATTTCAAACTCACAGAAGGCTCCTGGTGCGCTGGGTTGTGGGTGTCGCTGCCTGCTACTGTGTCTGCTTACTATGTGGCCTTTCAACATTGGTAAGTCGCTGCCAGAGTTCCAGTCTCTCATTGCAGCCAGCCTTCCTCTTTGCTCGCTCGGGCAGGCCGGGAGAAACTACCGTAACCGTCGGCCAACTACGAGCATTTATTAACATATCCACCCCTCAAAAAAGAGTTTACATTATTAGTATACATTATAATTAATTAATCAATCTGGCAGGGTATCCAGACGGATCCTTGCGCATCCACAGAAATTCGGTAGCCGCCGCGCGTGCACATCAACATGAAATCCTGCAGCTAGGAGGGGTTTCTTCTTCCCCGCCCTTCTCCTTCATGTGCACCTGTGCTCGGCGTAAAACATCAGAGTCTGGTGGAAAGAAGTAGCTACACGCCGATGGCGACTGTCTCTCTCCTGAAACCAACCAGAGGCGATTCCCCCTTCCCCTCTAGAAATCGCCGATGGATAATCCCTGAAAACAGAATCCCCACGAAAACCAACCCCGGAATCCTCTTCTACAATCCTACCCAATCATTCCCTAATTCCTTAGCCAAGTTCAGAAACCGCATCAAAGACACCGTCACTACCATCGAAAGATTGAAGATCCAGATCGCATCATTGAGAGTTCAATTGGGAAACCTAAAAGCCATACTCCCTGCTTTCAATCCCCTAGATGATGAGAGAAAGGCGCCGCTTGACCCAGGACGTGGGAAATCAACGGAGACAAGTACTAACTCCTGCATTAAGGGACATGAAGAGCAGTATGAATCGTGGGGGGCGTTTCTGCCGAAGGAGATGGAAGGGTTCTCATGTACAGGGAGTAACTCAGAGCATAAAGAAGGTATTAACAAGGCCATGGATGTTTTGCTATATAGAGAGAGCCTTTTTCTGCAGAATCCATCCCCAGTATCTCCTTCTCAGGTTTGTGCTCTCCACTCGCACAGAAAGTGTTTGTCAATTTGCCTCATAGCAGCGATGAACGTCCACCTGAAAAATGGGCTTGGGGAGGTGTCGGGGGCTGCTGGTGTGGGGACGAATGGTGTTCAGGGGTCGGGCTCTGCTGCTGGAAGCTCGGCCGGCCTGTTCGTCGACCATGGCCTCTCCACCAAGCTCCAGCGGCCGGGGAAGGAGGTTGCCAAGGCTGAGCAGAATCCTATGAAGAAGACTCTGGTCATCAACATGTCAGGCGCCCGGAAGGCTATGCAGGCACGTTTCCTAGCAGTCGGACTCTTCCTGTCCGTACTGCTAGTGAACTCCAGACAAGTGATCGACCACATGAAGAAGGTATGGAAGGTCCGTGGGGAGCTGGGTGACCATGAACTGGCTGCGGAGGAAGGGCGGAAATTCATCCTTGAGTTTTCTGAGGATGGAGACCGGCAACACGTCATCAAGCGGGGGCCGTGGCAGTACAAGGGAGACGTGTTCCTGGTGGTCGGCTGGGAGGATGGAGTTGATCCTGCATCGATATCTTTTTCTCATATGCCAATGTGGGTTCAGTTTAGGGGTATCCCCTTCTATCTCCTCACTAAGGAGCTTGCTCGCAGTCTGGGTGAGCAGGTTGGTCCAGTGGTGATGATCGACCAGCATGCGAGGGGCAATATTGTGACAAGTTTCTCAGAGTAAGAGTCCAGCTGCCCTTGTACTCTGCTTTGCAAAAGGAGATTACGCTTGCCGATGAGATCACTGAAGAGGAGGTGACAGTTTTCTTGCGGTATGAGAGATTGCCAAATTTCTGTTTATTCTGCGGCTACATTGGACATATGGAAGCGAGGTGTGATTTCTCAAATGCAGAAAAGAAGTTGAGGTACAATAAGGAGCTTGGGGTGTTACCGGTGCACTTTGATGACCCCCGCGCTTGGTTCCTGCCTGAGAAAATGGGACAAGGAAGGGGCCCTCAGTCTCCAACTACCCTGTGGCGTGCTCCCAAGCCTGTCATCCAGGCCATGGTGCTGTCGGCCGTGGAGCAAGTGCGGGGTGGTGTTGATCGGCTCTCGATGGGCGATGGGATGGAAACTGACACAATCCAGAAGGAGCGAGATGAAGGCACACAAGCAAACACCGAGGCAATTGCAACACCCGTGAGCAATGTTGATGAAACAAATGCTACGAAATCTCCACCATCTCCGAAGACCCTACCCACGCCGATGGGGAATATGCCTATACCTATCGACACCAGCTCCGAGCTCTTGCAGGATAAGGCTGAGGGGGTGGTGCATGACCCCAAGATAGTGTCTGGGGCAGCAGCAGGAGGGGATATGCCGCCCGTCACCGACACTAGCGGCCCCGCTCCACCTGCTGTTGGCACCCAGAACCCAAACACTAACACTCTTCCCGCCCCAGGTGATGATGGAAGACCCTTGGAAATTGGTGCAGTGGTAAAACCGATGTTGGAGGACTCAAAGGTTGATCCTGATGAAACTAAGAAAGCCCTGAACAATGTCAAAGACAAAAATTCAGCTTCAGGGAGTACAACACCAAGTAATGTCAACACTAAGGATGGTGGAAGAGGCACGGTTGGGTCAAGAGTTACTAACAGTGGACGTAGGGGTCTTAGTCACTCTGAATCCATTGTAAATGTTACTGAAAGTAGGGCTGTAAAAATTGTGAAATCTGCTCTAGGCAAAAGGCAGGATAGAGCTCTAGATGGTGAGAAAGTAGAGAGTGTGAGTAGCTCAGGCAAACTTGTAATCAGAAAGAAGTTATGTAGCGGTCAGAAGGAGAAGCAAGGCATAGGTCAGCAAGGTGGAAAGGCGACAACCGATCCTGGGGCCATCAGTACTCTGACGGGCGCGAATGGCGACGCCCGTCGGGAGACATGAGTCTCCTCAGCTGGAACTGCCGGGGTTTGGGGCAACCCCGGACAGTTCAGGAACTAGTGTGCCTAGTGCACACATACAAGCCCAAGCTTGTGTTCCTGTCTGAGACGCGGCAAAGCAATTCCTTCGTCAATAAGTTAAAGTGGAGGCTTGGCCTCAGGCATTGTGTCACGCAACCCAGCATAGAAAAGGTGCTGGTATAGTGCTCTTCTATGATGAAAGTGTGGAAGTAATAAAGCTTGTCGTTGGCCCGAGGTACATCGATGTGTTAGTGCGTTTTCACTCTTCGAGTTTGCAGTGGCGTTGTACTTTTGTCTATGGTGAACCAAAAGCAAGTGATAGGCATCTCATGTGGGAATTGCTGAGGAGATTAAAAAGTAACTCAAATGCTCCATGGCTGATGATGGGGGATTTTAATGAGGCAATGTGGCAATCGGAGCACTTCTCAGCTACAAAAAGATCGGAACGACTCATGGAAAATTTTCGAAAGGCTTTATCTGATTGTAACCTGTTTGACCTTGGTTTTAAAGGCCCAACTTGGACCTTTGACAACAAACAAGAGGGATGGAGGAATGTCAAAACCAGACTAGACAGGGGGGTCGCCTCACCGGAATGGTCAGATTACTTCATAGATGCTTCGATTGAGCACATCTGCTCTTCCAGATCAGACCACTTGCCTGTGCTGCTGCGTGTAGGAAAAAGAAAGGAGTGGAGACCCAAAGGGGAAAGAAAGAGCAGGCAGTTCCGTTACGAGCAGATGTGGGAGCGACTGGATACCTTGCATAACACCATTAACGCAGCTTGGAGTAGGAATGGATCGGCTACAAACCTTCAGGACGTGGGAGCTAAACTAAAGTTGATGCAGTCCGCTTTGGCTTCCTGGGCTGACAGAGATTTTGGCTCTGTGATCAAACAAACAACAGCGATAAGGAGTAAACTTTGTGCCCTCTGGAGCGGACCTAGATCAGTTGAACAGCAAGAAAACATCAAGAAATACTCGAAGGAATAGGATGAGTTGCTACTGAGAGAAGAGCTCATGTGGAGACAGCGGTCGCGGGCTATGTATCTTAGAGAGGGTGATAGAAATACAAAATGGTTTCAGAGAAAAGCAACATGGAGAAAGAAAAAGAATGAGATTACGAAGATGAAAGATAGCACAGGTGTTTGGAAGGAAAACAGAGAGGAAATCAAGATGATGGCGCGGCAGTTTTTTCAAAGCCTATATGTAAAAGAAGCAGAAGTGAGGCCACATGAAATTCTGCAGCTTGTTCAAAAGAGGGTGACTGAGGACATGAATAAAGAGCTAACAAAAAACTTCACAACAGAGGAAATTAGTGACGCTCTGTTTCAGATCGGTCCCCTTAAAGCTCCTGGGCCGGACGGATTTCCTGCGAGATTCTATCAAAGAAACTGGGAAGTTCTCAGAGATGACGTTATCAAAGGCGTTCTGAGTTTTTTTGATAGTGGCCACTTACCGGAAGGGATTAATGACACAGTGATTGTACTCATTCCCAAGAGTAAAGACCCTCAATCACTGAGAGATTACCGGCCTATAAGCTTATGCAATGTCCTGTACAAGGTGATCTCAAAGTGCCTTGTGAACCGGTTACGCCCCTTGCTGGATGGTATCATTTCAGAGACCCAGAGTGCGTTCATCCCCGGCAGGATTATAACAGATAATGCCACCATTGCTTTTGAGTGCTTCCATAAGATACAACACAGCAGGAACACCCATAATACACATTGTGCGTATAAACTGGACCTCACCAAGGCATATGACAGGGTAGATTGGTGCTTCCTCGAGGAGGTGCTGCTGAAAACCGGTTTTGATAAGAGGTGGACGAGCTGGGTTATGCAGTGTGTACGATCAGTTAGATACTCGGTCAGGTGCAATGGAGAGCTACTAGAACCTTTCACGCCATCTAGAGGTCTTAGACAGGGAGATCCCCTCAGCCCGTACTTATTCCTTTTTGTTGCAGATGGCTTGGTTAATCTGCTATGTAAGGAAATTAACGATGGGAACCTAACACCTCTTAAAATCGCGAGGAATAGCCCGGGCATCTCAAACCTCCTTTTTGCTGATGATAGCCTTCTCTTTTTTAAGGCAATAGTGGATCAAGCAAGAGTCATCCGAAGAGTCTTGGAAAACTTTCAGAAGGGTACAGGCCAACTTCTTAGTGAGAGCAAATGCTCTATTCTATTCAGTGAGATTTGCCCAGCTGAAAGTAGGGAAGAAATCAAGAGCACATTGGGAGTTATCTCTTCGTCCTTTGAGAGCAAGTACTTGGGACTCCCGACCCCAGAAGGGAGAGTCAAGGATGATAATTTTCAGCCGATCATGGATAGATTTCGGAAAAGATGTAATGATTGGTCGGAAAAGTATATGGTGTATGCTGCAAAGGAAGTTCATGTCAAATCAGTCATCCAAGCTCTACCGTGCTACACGATGGGTGTTTTCCTCCTTTCAAAAGGTTTTTGCGATAAATACGAGAAGCTGATTCGAGATTTCTGGTGGGGGGATGAGAATGGACACCGTAAGGTTCACTGGATGTCATGGGAACGCATGACGATGCCGAAGAGAGCGGGTGGAATAGGTTTTAGGGACATGCACCTATTTAACATTGCTCTACTTGCCAAACAGAGCTGGAGACTGGTCCAGAACCCAAATAGTCTTTGTGCTAGGATACTCAAGTCAAAATACTACCCGAATGGCAACCTTTTGGACACTGTTTTTGCGTCTGATGCATCTCCCTTGTGGAAGAGGATCGAGGCTGGTTTAGAACTCCTTAAAAAGGGTATTATTTGGCAAGTGGGAGATGGTAGGAGTATCCAAATCAATCGAGGCCAGTGGATTCCAAGAGATGAGGGACTGAAAACAGCTACATTCATAAGGAGGTCGAGGTTAAGATGGGTAAACCAACTCATGTGCTCGGACAGGAAAGAATGGAACGAGCCACTAGTAAGGCAAATTTTTCACTCATTTGATGCGAATGAGATTTGCAAAATCCCCATCCCGAGGGTGGATGCCACAGACTGCATCGCGTGGCATTATGAAAAGAGTAGCAATTTTTTTAGTCAGGAGTGCATACAAACTTGCGGCTGCCATCGAAGGTCATACGAACTTGGCTCCCTCCAGCTCGTCTAGCGACAGCAATGACCGCAGCATATGGGATTTGATCTGGAAGGCGAAAGTACCCCCGAAAGTCAGGGTTTTTGGTTGGAGGGTAGCTACTAATACCCTGGCCACCCAACACAATAAGTTCAGATGAACCATCATTCAGGATGGTACCTGCATCATTTGTGGTACAGCAGCAGAGGATGAGCATCATGCGGTGATTAGCTGTACTAAAAGTAGAGCTCTGAGGCAGGCCATGAGGGAATTTTGGGATCTCCCTCCAGAGATAAGCTTGTTGGAAATATGCCCTAGAGGCAATATAAAATGATTATTATATTTCCTTGTTCATGATAATTGTCTATTATTCATGCTATAATTGTATTATCCAAAAATCGTAATACATGTGTGAATACATAGACCACAATGTGTCCCTAGTGATCCTCTAGTTGACTAGCTCGTTGATCAACAGATAATCATGGTTTCCTGGCTATGGACATGGGGATGTCATTGATAACGGGATCACATCATTAGGAGAATGATGTGATGGGCAAGACCCAAACCTAAGCATAGCACAAAGATCGTGTAGTTCGTTTGCTGTAGCTTTTCTGAATGTCAAGTATCATTTCCTTAGACCATGAGATTGTGCAACTCCTGGATACCGTAGGAGTGCCTTGGGTGTGCCAAACGTCACAACGTAACTGGGTGACTATAAAGGTACATTACAGGTGTTTCCGAAAGTGTCTGTTGGGTTGGCACGAATCGAGACTGGGATTTGTCACTCCGTATGACGGAGAGGTATCTCTGGGCCCACTCGGTAATGCATCATCATAATGAGCTCAATGTGATCAAGTGGTTGATCATGGGATCATGCATTACGGCACGAGTAAAGTGACTTGCCGGTAACGAGACTGAACAAGGTATTGGGATACCGATGATCGAGTCTCGGGGAAGTAACGTACCAATTGACAAAGGGAATTGTATACGGATTGATTGAATCCTCGACATCATGGTTCATCCGATGAGATCATCGTGGAGCATGTGGGAGCCAACATGGGTATCCAGATCCCGCTGTTGGTTATTGACCGGAGAGGCTTCTCGGTCATGTCTACATGTCTCCAAACCCGTAGGGTCTACACACTTAAGGTTCGGTGACGCTAGGGTTGTAGAGATATTAGCACACGGTAACCCGAAAGTTGTTCGGAGTCCCGGATGAGATCCCGGACATCACGAGGAGTTCCGGAATGGTCCGGAGGTAAAGATTTATATATAGGAAGTCCAGTTTCGGCCATCGGGAAGGTTTCGGGGGTCACAGGTATTGTACCGGGACCACCGAAAGAGTCCCGGGGGTCCACCGGGTGGGGCCACCTATCCCGAAGGGCCCCATGGGCTTAAGTGGGAGGGGAACCAGCCCCTAGTGGGCTGGTGCGCCCCCCCCCCCTTGGGCCTCCCCTGCGCCTAGGGTTAGAAACCCTAGGGGTGGGGGCGCCACCCTTGCCTTGGGGGGCA
>NC_041390.1:633087021-633087393 GCF_002162155.2 Triticum dicoccoides | reverse complement strand
CGGGGGTCCACCGGGTGGGGCCACCTATCCCGGAGGGCCCCATGGGCTGAAGTGGGAGGGGAACCAGCCCCTAGTGGGCTGGTGCGCCCCCTTGGGCCTCCCCCTGCGCCTAGGGTTAGAAACCCTAGGGGTGGGGGCGCCACCCTTGCCTTGGGGGGCAAGGCACCCCCTTGGCCGCCGCCCCCCCCCCCCTAGGAGATTGGATCTCCTAGGGCTGGCGCCCACCCTAGGCACCCTATATATAGTGGGGGGAGGGAGGGCTGCGCACCTAAGCCCCTGGCCTCTCCCTCTCCCTCCCATGACACTCCTCCATCTCCCTGCGCTTGGCGAAGCCCTGTCGAGATCACCGTTGCTTCCACCACCATGCCGTCG
>NC_041390.1:633082245-633087010 GCF_002162155.2 Triticum dicoccoides | reverse complement strand
CCTGGCCTCTCCCTCTCCCTCCCGTGACACTCCTCCGTCTCCCAGCGCTTGGCGAAGCCCTGCCGAGATCACCGTTGCTTCCACCACCACGCCGTCGTGCTGCTGGATCTTCATCAACCTCTCCTTCCCCCTTGCTGGATCAAGTTGGAGGAGACGTCTTCCCAACCGTACGTGTGTTGAACGCGGAGGTGTTGTCCGTTCGGCACTTGGTCATCGGTGATTTGAATCACGTCGAGTACGACTCCATCAACCCCGTTCTCTTGAACGCTTCCGCTCGTGATCTACAAGGGTATGTAGATGCAATCCTTTTTCCCTCGTTGCTAGATGACTCCATAGATTGATCTTGGTGATGCGTAGAAAATTTTAAAATTCTGCTACGATCTCCAACAAAGCTTCCGCTACACGGGTCGCGACTGGTTACAGATACTTCTGGACACGGCGTCCGATGATCTACGTGCAAAAATACTCTTTCTCCTTTGGAGATGTTGGCACTTGCGAGATGATTGTGTCCATGCAGGGGGCAAGGAGTCAATATTGGGATCAGTGGGCTTCCTTCAGAGATATGAGGAGGAATGGAAATCTGCTTCGGTCCAGGAACTTTCAGTTTCAGGAAAAACTACTGGGATTCTGTCCAAACCAGGGGTGAGCGGCCTCGTTGTTCAACGCTTACTATGGTCGACTCTGGCAGTTGGCTGGGCTAAGTGCAATACTGACGCGGCGTTTTTTCAAGAAAATGGCAATAGCTGGGCGGGAGCGGTGAACCGTGATCATGCCGGTTTGGTCTTGTCTTCAGTCTGCAGGAAACTGCCACATTCACGCACGGCTGAGGAAGCGGAGGGTCGAGCTGCGCTGATCGGCCTTCAGTCCTTGGCGAATTTCTATAAGGGACCGGTGGTGTGGGAAACTGACTGCAAGTCTCTGACCAACCTTTGCAGTGATGATAACCCAAGCAGATCGCCGCTTTTTGGTCTGATCCTGGACATAAAAGCTAGCCTTGCAGTCTTTTCTGAATACAAAATATCACACGTCCCCAAGGAATGCAACAAGCTAGCACACGAGCTCGCTGCTGAAGCCAGGATTAGTGGAGACCAGGAAATAATTGCTAAAGTTCCGGACAGACTTCAGGGCCTTGTTGCCTCCGAGTGTATTACAGCCTGAGTAGTTTCTTGGGCACTCAAAAAAAAATCAATCTTGCAAGCGCCTTAGTTAGGTTTTGATAATGGTTATTATGCATGCACTTGGTACAAGCGCCGTCTTAGGCCTCTTTCGATACAATGAAATAAATGTGCAAGGCCTTTGACAACAAGGTCGTCACCTTGCAAAAAATAAGACAACAAGGTGGTCTAGTCAAGGAGAAAGGAGACGACCTCACAAACGGAGGGATCATGTTAGAATCACTAGTAAATAATTGGCATTAGAGGTGGTTTTCATACATGGAGCGCGCGGCGGCGGTTCCCTATTCCGCCTCAAAGCCCGATAGCTAATATACTCCGCACAACGACAGCTAGCGCTAGCGCTTGTACAAACTACCTTCAATATCACCAACAACACATACGCTTTCGTATTTATAACCGCTTCCAATGTTCTATGTGCCGCTCCGTTATGTATGTGGATCTAATTATTTCCTACTAGGTCACGATAGTGAAATGAAACACTATAACAAAAAAAGTACAAAGACAACAATAATTTATGGCATTACCCATGGTACATATGATTTTACATGTTCACATCATACAATGTCATTTTTTCCCATGGGTACACATCATACAATGGCATTGAAATAGTACAAGCCCATAGTCATCATATGTTCTATCCATGAGTTGTCTTGGCCAGGTGACAAAGTCTTCACAGCTTGCCCGCGATGCTTTGTGGCCTGCTTTGAGGTCTATCGGTCTTGCCTTCCAATATCCCTCACAGATATTTGCTTGCCGCCAACCCACTAGTAGAAAACGGGCCTTTTGTCCCGGTTATAGAGGGTCTTTAGTCTCGGTTCTCGAACCAGGACTAAAGGGTCGGGACTAAAGCCCCCCCCCCCTTTAGTCTCGGTTCTGTTACGAACCGGGACTAAAGGCCCTCCACGTGGCCGCTGTCTAGAGCTCCACCTTTAGTCCCCTTTTTGAAGAAAAAAATTGATATTTTTCCCGATTTTCAATTTTCTGAATTATTTTACAATTTAATCTCTAATCACCCCTTATCACTGCTCAATTTAATCTATAATCTCTATTCTCTAATCACCCCTCATCATTCCAAATCATCTAACTTCCCGGCCGGTCACCCATCCTATCACTACTCCAGAGCACGCTTAACTTCCGAGTTCTATTCCCCCTAGTTTTCAAGCCTGCACTTGTTGTTTTTCTGACAATAGTAAGCTATCAATCCTATTAACCCTTAGGAGTTGAAGTTGAGCATGAAATCACACGTTACACTGTTTGAGTTTGAAACTATTATTCTTAAAACCAATAATTATTTAGTAGCATTAATATTTCTTGAATAAGTAGTTTGACCATAGTTTGACCACAGTTTGACTAGATTTGACCAGATTTGAACAAAATTCAAAAAACTGAAATAATTATTTAGTAACATTAATATTCTTGAATAATTATTTAGTAACACTAATATTTCTTGAATAAGTAGTTTGACCACAGTTTGACCAAAATTCAAAAAAAAACTGAAATATATTATACATTTTTTCCGACATCGTATGCAAAAGTTATTGCCGTTTTACTTTTTCATAACATTTTTTTGCAAAACATGTCCAAATTTATTTATTTATTAATTTTCCTAACTAGCAGATATAGTAATATAACTACAATGGATTTTATTTTTTGAAGTTTTTATCATTTCCTTTTTTTTCAAAACTAAAATGGCGATACACCGAGGGTAGAGTTTGAGACACGAACCCCTTTAGTCCCGGTTTGAGACACGAACCGGGACTAAAGGGCATCGCACCCTTTAGTCCCGGTTCATGTCTCAAACCGGGACTAAAGGTCTAATCTTTAGTCCCGGTTTGAGATACAAACCGGGACTAAAGGGCATCGCACCCTTTAGTCCCTTTAGTCCCGGTTCATGTCTCAAACCGGGACTACAGGTCCCATTTGAACCCGGACTAATGCTTTCCCGACGCCCTAGCCGCTCGAACCGGGACTAATGCTCACATTAGTCACGGTTCATAACGCAACCGGAACTATTGCTCCGATCCGGCTGTGACGAAAGCCTTGTTTTCTACTAGTGACCGTACATCATCTGCATGATAGACAAAGATCATCAATGGATGCAAATAATATACACAGTTGACCTTCCAGCTATCTTAAGCCATACTGCAATGTATTAGAGAAGATCATACACCCCCGCCTGGCAATGGAAGTCGTCATTAGATGGTGTGATTTATATCTCTAATGCACACAACTAAGCATCTATTTTTCCTATGCAATGCAGCTAAATTACCGTTGCATGTCAAGAAATGAGCAGGTTCTTGAAAATGCAATGCGAGCTAAATCCATGTAGCGGGTATACATTACCACTCTCCAATGAAGTGGAACTACTTTGCATTTTACAGAGGAGATAAACCAGATAAGTGTTAGATAATGATCTTGGAAATAACTAACAATCGACCCAATGTACTAACATGGCACGGGATGACCTGAACTCCACAATGATGACGAATTGGACGAATATTATCAAGTTCTTTGGCCCACTCAACCTAACCAGATCTGCACCTTTGCCTGCTTCATGATTGCTCTTCTCTCTGAGCACGAGCTTGGAGTAATCATTCTCTGCCTCCTCCCTACTCTTAAACCTTTTATAACGGCTGTTCTTATGACCGTCCACTTGTTCACGACATGTGTGTCATGAATCATAGACTCCTAGATACCTCCCTGAGTACACCACATACCACTTCATCTACCAAGACATATGTTGAAGCAATTTCCATTTTAACAGAGAAGTTGAAGTCGTTTTCATTTTACAAAGAAGATTAAGAAGTTGTAGTGTGGACAAAACTTGAAGTAGCAGGAGCACCACTTGCAGTCATGGATTCTCTAATTACCACCCCATCTGCTCCTCCAAAGCCATCATGAATATGATTTATGACATCCTTGCAATCTGATGCAATGTAGAGGTGTTGCATCCCCAGATCCTCCGTCAATGCTAAATCTTCTCTGCATGCTATGGCTTCAAGTACTGTCGGTGAAACAAGTCCCTGAGTGACCTGTATAGCCGAGCCCATGTATGTACCATTTCTGTTGCGGCAAATAGCTTTGGATGAGTGGATGGAGCATGTGATGGTTGGCGTGGATATGATCTTTGTTGTAGTTTGTCGATCACGTATTTTTGTCTACTTATTTAGCCTTTTAGGCCCAAGCCTACGTACCAGGGCAGCAGACCACGACCACAAATTCACTCCACCGGCCCACTACGCACCAGCAAATTTACTCCTACCTCACACATGCATGCGAGCAATGATGAAGGGAAATCCCTATTTGCTGCCCGTTGCGGCAAATTGTCGCCCCATCGCACAGGCAGCCGCACTAGCGAACCGACTGGGCCGGCCCATTTAACCAGTTTGTTCGTTCCTGTTTTGGAACGTTTTTTTTTCTCCCGTTTATACTTTTTCTTTTATCTGTTTTCCTGTTTCTTTTTTCTTTTCTTTTCCGTTTTCAACTTTATTTTACTTTTCTTTTTTTCTTAATTTTGTTCAAAAATTCAAAAATTATTCACATTCTTTTTTCCTTCATTGCTCGCAGATCGGAGTCCATCGGTAAATCGG
>NC_041390.1:633073535-633081712 GCF_002162155.2 Triticum dicoccoides | reverse complement strand
GAGAGAGAGAGAGAGAGAGAGAGAGAGAGAGAGAGACGGGAGGCTTGAATCATCGGGGTGCGCAAGAATACACCGTGGACAGGCGCACCCACCCATGGCTTGCCGGTTTTTTTTTGAGAGGCATGGCTTGCCGTTTTGGTGCGAAGTGTTGGACGCATGCCACTAACTGGCACCCGTCTGAATATTTGAGTGGTGTTGTCTATACTGTGGGTGCGCCCGTTTGGTAGTGTTCGCCACGGCCGTTACGAATGCATCGTCCGCCGCAACCTCCACGCCCAACGCCTCCACCAGGCCAACCGCTTATTGAGCTTCTCTTCCTTTGTGGCCTTCGCTTTGACATAAGCTTCTCTTCCTTTGTGGCCTTCGCTTTGACGCGACAAGTTTGCCGTGTAGCCGAGCTGATCTTTCGGGCGGGCGTGATGCTCGGATACTAAAGCAACAACTAACAGTAACATTCGTAACGGCCGTGGCGAACACACACCAGAGCTACAGTACACACACCAGAGAGAGAGAGAGAAATGAAATGAGAAGAATAGCCATAGGGGAACCAACAACTAACAGTAACATTCTGAAACCCGGGATACTACAACTCACATTTCTTCCATACTTTCCATGTCATTAGAAATGCATGCTCATAATTAGAACAAACAAATAAATGAATAAACTGCATGCATGCTGGCAACATCAAATGAAATAATCCTCCTCCTCTTATTTACATACACACACGCACAAAAGTGACAAAACTAATGACAATCCTCTTAGCTTAGCAGCTTGTTGGTTTAGCTTGTGCTTCTTCATTCCTCAACTGCATCTGCCCATGCAGCTCTCCCTGCGCTGGCTCGACATGAATTCTTATGATGCAAGTGGCTGCGCCTGCAACTGCAATATTCGATTCAAACACACCCGGCCCGGCCCCACGGATCATAACAATAATGTGATGTGAAGAAGAAAAAACCCATTCTTATAAGCCAGTCCTGTATCAAAGAGCTACATATCCTCCTTTTGCAAAATAATGTTGTATGAAAGACGAGAACTAATAATAGTTAACAAACCTTGGTTTCTGGTTCCTCGTGCAAAAAGGACCAAGGTCCTGATTTCCATAGCAACCTGACATTTGTCCAGCGGTTTGCAGTGAGATGAGAGCATCACATCAATGGAAAAAGGATCTTATTTTATTTTTATTTTTTTGCTGGGAAGTGCCGATCATATTCAAGAAAATGAAGAATTTTTCAGGTACCCACACAGGCGCTCCCAGGTCCCAATTCACATGACATTAATTTCTCTTATCAGGCAGCATGGTGAAACAATGAAATACTTCACATGCTATCTGACGGATCACGGCCGAAGATGCAAGGCGCTCTGAAATAAGCCCTTGATTCAAGACGCCATACAAACATTTCACACAAATGAAGTCGCGATGACAGGTGGAGGCTCTAACGCAGTTACATGAGAGGCAGTAGGAAAAAAAAACATATGCTAGGCCTTCTGGACTTGTCTATTTTCTAGTAATTCTGGTATAGTTCAGTTAGAATCTGGCACTATTTCTGTAGCAATGTGTTGGCACCACTATACCATTACATATTAGTATACTTCACAAGAAGAAAAATATAGCAATCATATTGTTATTAAGTGCAAAGTACAGTGGTAGTGAACAATTTCTGCCCAGAAAAGACCACCCGCCCTGAAAGCCAAAGGCTAATGTCCCCCCAAAAAAATGGAGCATGCATGGCAGGTTCAATTCGTAGTCTACAGCAACTATAATTAGCAATGTCATTGTTACATCTAACAGAAACACAAACAAATAAGAGAAAGCAGTTGCATGATGACTATGAGCACGGAGCATCACACTATATCCAGTTACAGGAAAAGTAAACATATTGCTGCAGTATCATATATACATGTATGCTTTGCACAGGTGTAATGTAACAGAACAAGAAACAAGAAGCATAATTGATCACCTCAGGATGCCTGCAGCCATGCGCAATCCCATGAGTGTTGTCAAACCAGCCCAGACTCCGGCCAGGCCAAAGACACGTGGAGCATATAACAAGACCAACGATGATATCACCCCAACCACAATCTGTGGAATCCAGACAAAATCAAGAAATCCATGACCAATAGGAAGAAAGAACCAGGATCTATATATGAAGCTGGCCGGAACTGGTTCCCATACCGTAGCTTGAGCGACATAGTCAAAATCTGAGACGCCATAATGGAGGCCATCAAAGATGAATGCCAAGGCATTAACTGGTTGACTGGCACAGACAAACTGAAACGAAAGTTTTTTTTTCAGAATAAGGCTTAGATGTACGTAACAATTAAGTGGTAAAGTAGGAAGGCATACCAATGCACAGGAGCTCACAACCGCTAGGACCTGAGGGTCATTGGTAAATAGCTTTGCTATACTGCCAAATGAGATATACAGGCCAACTGCCAAAGCTAACCCGCTAGCTAGTCCTATCTGCAATGGACAATAATTTAATCTGTGTTTTCTATCAACACAAGAGACAGCAATTGCATCCCCAAGAATATAAATGGGCCAAGTATCCATGCAAATAAATTGAACTTCACAATGCAGAGGAGAAGTATGTATCACCTGCAGAGAATACATCGCAACCTTCTGGACCCTTTTGTAGTCCAATATTGCATAAGAGCTTGCTATCAGAGCCTAAGAAATGCAAGCAAAGTTAGCCTGCACTTATGGACCAGATAAATCATGACAAGATCCTTCAGTTAGAGAAACGATATTTGTATTTAATAGTTCAAATTATGATGACGCATTTAGTAGTATGTCATGTAAGGTTCTGTACAAATTTTGATACAGAACGACAGCTGCAAAAGGAAGCTGATCTAACAGTAGGGATGATTTCTATAACTGAAAATACATACCTGGGCAGAAACTGCTAAGGCGTCTGCAAGCAGAGATACAGCAAGCCATACTTGCAAACAAATCTGATGAGCAGCCATAGCTGTTGGGCCTTGTCGAGCAGCCATCGATGTACCGATGGTCATAGTTAACAGAATTGAGAGGGTTCGTCCCAATAGCATGCCACCTAACAATTTCAAGAAAACAGACATATATTGTAAAATTAATCAACAGGTGAACAGAGAAACAAAGGGAAGAAAAAGAAAACAGAGAAAAATAGCACAGGCGCATTAGTGCAAGCAAAGATCTCTAAATAATATCGGCGTAACAAGGTCAAAAAGATCAATGAGTGTTGCCCATTGCCCAGCGGTCAGATAATGTATCATGAGAAGATACAGTACGAGAGCTTTATCAATAACAAGTTGGCCTTCTTATCTGACAAACATACCGGATCAGTGGCTATATCTTCTTTCTTTTGAATTGTCAGGAGTATTATGTACTTTGACTAGAGCTGGGCCCAACTAAATGAAAAATGAAGCCATAAACAGAAACTTCTATAGAAGGACCCAAATAGCCTGCAGGTTTTGCCCAAGAAAAACTCGGAATTCGCTGAAAAAAATTCAGATTGCGGTAAACTGCACTCTGTATGTACAAAATCCATACTCTGAAGGCCAACAGAAACATATCTGAAGAACTGAACTTTTTCAGTAGCCTACACCATGAGTCCACAACCGACCAATGAACAAACTTCTGGGATCATAGACTCACCAGATTTTAAATATCCACCGAACTCTAACTGGTCCATCTTTGGAGGAAGCAGAACAGCTCTTTTACTTAGAGACCACATAAGCAAAATGGCAATAATGTACCTACATCATAAACCATATAACAGGTGAGATTCCCAACAGCTCTAACTGGTCCATCCTATTTTTGTTCCAATTAAAACTGCTCCCTCTGTTCACTTTTATAAGACCTTAAAGACATTTGAGACAATGTGCAAAACAAACCATTTTGAGCTGTCTGAAATGACTTACAAAAGTGAACGGAGGGAGTACAAAAAAAGGTGAGGCACCCAACAGCCCAGTATTATGAGTACTACGCTTCATGTTTTGATAGTAAATCTGACATGTGTAATCATATAACTAATAAACTGCATGCCACAATATCAGTAGGTCTGCTAACAGCCAATAATCTCATAGTACTGCATATGTTTGCCGCAATTTAAACGTATCCAGATAATGAGAAAAAAAAGGTAAGTTGCAAGTTTAATAGCAAGTGTTGTTTCCTTTGATTATTTCAGCAACATATAGGAACCAATCTGGGAGAGACATTTGCTGGTATATGTCGAATTGACTTCCATAATTCTCTTGAACTCAGATTACACCCAGCTAATAGAAAACTTACTGGGATGCGACTGTCGAAATTGCGGCTCCTGTTATACCAAGCTTAAAACCATATATAAGTAGCGGAAGAAGGGCCACGGCTGAAAGATTGCCCAAACCTACAGGTGTTTTAAATAATCAGTAAGTCTGCAAGAAAGGAGGCTTTTTTACATCAGATAACTGTATGGAACGCTTCCAATTCAAATGAGACTTGCTTACAAACAGCATCAATGTGCAAATGC
Organism: Triticum dicoccoides; assembly: GCF_002162155.2. Lineage (NCBI taxonomy): Eukaryota > Viridiplantae > Streptophyta > Magnoliopsida > Poales > Poaceae > Triticum > Triticum dicoccoides. The sequence goes on along the minus strand of NC_041390.1, from coordinate 633,077,222 downwards.
GTGAATGATAAACTATTCATGGGCTTTGGCACTGGAAAGTGGAACATAGACACAAAAAAGGCAGTACTGGTGTGTTACTGCAAAATATTTGACAGGAATATAAGAGGAAAATATCATCAACTTAGGGGGACACCACCATTATGTGCATCAAAAGGTAGCTTTTGCACTCACAACTGGTGAGAACACAATGCCAGTAAGCAAACGATGAGGTAGTTATTACCTATAAAAAGTACAGGAGTCTTTGTATCCTTGAATCCACGAAAGATACCCTGCACTGCTAACATAATCACATTTGCAGGTGCTCCTAAGGCTCTCAGCGAAAGAAAGAGCCGCGCAGAAGCATACATCGGAGAGGCCTGTGTAAGAAGTAAACTTAGACTTTCTGCTAACAAGCAGAAGTGAAATTCACTGTTCTGAATCCAGTTAAGGAGTGAAATCCATTGCTCATAATGCGCATAAATTAAGGAGAGAAAGAAAAACGCATAAATGGTAACAGGCACCATCATGATATATAGACATACATACAGGTGACACGCCCATTAGTTTAAGAAACAGTCCTGATCCTAGGAACAATGCCAATGCTTCGATTGTACCAATCGCAGCAGCTAAAACCAAAGCCGACGACACGGATGGCAGCTGCAGTTTGCCTGCAACGCGTAGAGGAGAGTTGAAGTTGCATTGTCTGAAGAAGCAGAGTTGCACACAAAACTTTTTTTTTATTGAGCTTGAGCAGATGGATCCTGTTACCTGAAGTAGAATGCTTGGTAGCGTTCTTGGAAATGTCCTCTGCCACAAATGAGGTTGCTATGCTCAACAAGGGGATGTTGAAAATCTTGGACAGGATGTTAAAAATAGCGACACCAATGCCAGCCGATGCTAGCTCCAGAGCACCTTGAGAAGATAATGCCAAGATTTAGACAGAGAATATAACTAACAAGTTGCTTTCATGCAGCAGGGATGTGTGTCTACAAGACACCTTCAGTTGAGAGTGTAGGCAGTAACATTCCTTCCTAAGGCGTCCGTCCCATATGAGGTAGGTAATACCAATCTGTCTGGGTGTCATAGTATTTCACCACTGTAGTAGAAGAGGCTTATGGTGATAGATAGATAATTAAAGGTTTTAGCACTTAAGTGCCAAATAGACATGATGATATTACTAATTGCAATTGGCATACAAGGAACATGAGTTGATGAGTGGCATTGATTGATGATGGGCGGTCTCCAACGAACGACAAGAGTTGTTAGTGAGTAAAAAATTACCAACCTAATTTGCCGATGTAGGCGGTCTCCATGAGTTGCGCCATGGGGTCGATGGCCTGGCCTAAGACTGCAGGCAGGGCTAGAAGAATGAGGTCGATGCCGACAGTGCCGCTGCTGCTGCTGCGTATTTGTTGGATTGTTGTTGTTATGTTAGATACAAAAGGCAGCAGAAACATATGATTGCAACATAGATAGATTTGGGTCCAAGGTAGGTAGGTAAGCATCTAGGAGTAGTATCTATCTTATTAGCAAGCAAGTGTGTATCCTTAGTAGTATCTTAAAAGTCCCATACAAGGAAAATGAATCTTACAACAAGAGAGCATTGTCCTCCTCCTCCTCCTCCTCCTCCTTGGAAAGAGGCAGCGCGTGGAGAGGGGAAATTGATGTGCCGGTGCGCCGCCGCCTTGTGAAATCCTTGGCGAGGACGGGGATGATGATGGCGTTGGGCTTGGTGGTTCCTACCCCTGCCCCTGCCCCTGCCCCTGCCCCTGCCCATGGGGAGGAAGAAGCAGAAGCAGTCCTGCTGCTGCTGCTGCTGCTCAGAGACGATGGCCATCCAGAGGGGCATAGCAGCGCTGGCTGGCCGGAGACGAGCGCCCTCTGTATATGTATCCCCATCCGCTCCACTCAACCTCCCTCTTTGTACAGTACAGTACAGTACAGTACAGAGCGGCGGCTTGCCGGAGATGGCTGGCGGGCGGTGGCGGTGGCGGTGGCGGGGGAAGAGGAGGAGAAACAGAGAGAGGATAATGATTTTTTCTTATTTTTCTAGAATTCAGAGGATGGATAATGATGATGACAACGAAACGCACCGCACCGCACCTATGGGCCGCCCATCCATCCATCCATCCAGTGGGCGGCCCGGCCCGGCCCAAGAAGAAACGCCAACGAGTGGCCCGCCCCAACATAGCCCACTAATGAATGATGTCATAACCCCTCTCTCTCTGTTGGGATGGGATGGGATGGGATGGACCCACGTGAATAAAAGCATTAGTGCATCTCCAACCCAACCACGCGTCGGCCCTTACGCGATTTCAGCGCCCCGCCCCGGTGTGACCATCTAAGGCCAACTCCACCGCGCGATCCTATTCCATCCGGCCCCGTTCGTTTGGGATAAAAGGGGACAAGCTAGACGGCCCAGCACGCGACGGGCTGGACCCATCTGGTCTGTTTTGTGTTCGGGCCGATCCATTTCGAACGCAAACATGCGCGCGCTGGGTTTGGGTCGCGGCGAACAGCAAACGGACGCGTCGCTTGTCCGCTTCGGGGCCGCGTGGCAGGCGACCACCTACCTCCCACTGTCTGACATTAATGCGCACGCGCAATTGGCCCCATCTGTCATCCGCCCAGGCGAACGGTCGTCATCCTTCTTAGATGGGGAAGCCTTGGACCGGTCGTCGTCCACACTCCACACTTCAGCCCGTGCTGCCTCCTCGAAACCCGACGCGCCCCCAAACCCTAGCTTATCCTCTCCCCGTCCTCGATCTCGCCGGTCGGCCGCCTCGCCGCCATGGGGTTCTGGAACCACGGCCGCAAGGGAAAGCATGACCGCGAGGCTAGCTCGTCCTCGGGCCGCCGCCGCGGCTCCATGAAAGAGGAGCCCGCATCACCAGCGCGTCGGGACCCCACGCCTGCTCCATTCACCATCGGCCCTACGGCCGGCGGCGAGCGCGACCGGCAGTACATCAGCGCGGATGTATGCCGGTGTTATTGGGAGACGAGGACGCCGCTCCCGTGGAGCGACGTCCACCTCCCCAATAACTGGCATCTCTCCGCCGACCGGGTCCCGATCCTGCCGGTCCCGACGAGCGGTCGTGCGCGCCGCGAGGAGATCGAGCGTCGCCGCCGCCTCATGCCGGACGACCTATACTATGACTCGAGGTACGCCCCTGATTCCGTGCTCTTGGACACCCCGTCCCACCTCTGGACGCCGTCGGACTACGTCGACCGCGACGACGACGACAACGACGGCCATTGAAGACGGCGACGGCCACGGCATCGACAGGCACGACAAGAGCACGCGGGCGGCGGTTTTATTTTGTTTTTTATGTTAATTATGGCAATGTGAACCGTGCAACTGGGACGTTTTGTGGCCGTGATGGTTAATTTGTGTTTTATGTTTTTATATTTGAGTTTATTTACTCTTTTTGGGCATTTCATTTTAGTTTTTTGTTTTTTAATCATGTCCACCCCAGACATGATTTGGAGTGCGGCCGCGCGTTGGGTGCACCAACACCCCAATGGACAGAAGCGGACATGGGCGAACCCATTGCCGCCCCAAAGAGACGAAATCCGGCCAAATCGGACATCTGTTTGGGGTCGTGCGGTGGAGTTGGCCTAATGCCATGTCATCTTCTGGTACGCCATGGTGACGGCGAGCGGACGGGGTCTTGGGTTGTGAAAGTTTGTATGTTTGCCCCCCCCCCT
>NC_041390.1:633066573-633073176 GCF_002162155.2 Triticum dicoccoides | reverse complement strand
TTAGCCTCCCCAAGATCTTGGTCAAGCTTCGCCACTGGCAGGTAGGAAGATTAGTGAGCTTTACTATGGACCAGAGAGAACTGCTGGCTTCATGGAAAGGGCTTTAATGTGCACCAGACTGTCAGGGTCCGATGTGGCCTACTCCGAACTCCCCTGCTTTATCCCACGATTTTGGGACTGGACTAGGGTTTTTTTTACACTCGCCCGCATCCGACCCAACACGAGAGCCAAACTGGACAATGGAGGAATAGGTGTCCGTGTTGGAGAGGCCCTAAGGCCAACTCCACCGCGCGACCCCAAACGGACGTCTGTTTTGCCCGAATTCTGTCCGTTTGGATAGGGCAATGGGGTCGTGTCCGGGCCTGTCCTGGGATGCGGTGGCCGTGCGCCCAGCGCACGGCTGCATCCTTTGGCCCCATCTTGTCCGTCTCCATTTTAAAAAACAACAACGTTCGAAATACCAAGCCCTAGTTCAGGCCAGCAGCCCTACTTCACGCCAGCAACAGAGCCAGCGGCCTACACGTCCTCACCGGCAACACAGCCAGCGGCCGGCAACACAGACAGCCTCCAAAATGAATAGTGCTACATGAATCCTCTATGTGCTTCACTTTTGGGAGAGACACACATGAATCAGAATTTATTAGAATACTCTATGTGCTTCACTTATATATTTTGACCTAGATAATTTTGCTCTAGTGCTTTACTTATATTTTTTAAAGCACGGTGGTGGTTTTATTTTATAGAAATTATTGATCTCTCATGCTTCACTTATATTATTTTGAGAGTCTTTTAGAACAGCATGGTAGTTTGCTTTGGCTATAAAATTAGTCCTAAATGATAGGCATTCAAAATGGGTATAATAAAAACTTTCAAATAGAGTGCATTAAATACTATGATAAATTTGATACTTGACAGATGTTTTGAGATATAAAGGTGGTAATGTTAGAGTCATGCTAGTTGGGTAATTGTGAAATTGAGAAATACTTGTGTTAAAGTTGGCAAGTCCCGTAGCATGCACGTATGGTAAATGTTGTGTGACAAATTTGAAGCATGGGGTGCTCTTTGAGTGCTTTCCTTATGAGTGGCGGTCGGGGACGAGCGATGGTCTTTTCCTACCAATCTATCCCTCTAGGGGCATGCGTAGTAGTACTTTGCTTAGAGGGCTAATAAACTTTTGTAATAAGTATATGAGTTCTTTATGACTAATGTGAGTCCATGGATTATACACACTCTTACCTTTCCGAAATTTGCTAGCCTCTACGGTACCGTGCATTGCCCTTTCTCACCTTGAGAGTTGGTGCAAACTTTCTCGGTGCATCCAAATCCCGTGATACGATACGCTCTATCACACAGAAGTCTCCTTATATCTTCCTCCAAACAGCCAGCATACCTACCTATTATGGCATTTCCATAGCCATTTTGAGATATATTGCCATGCAACTTTTCACTGTTTCGTTTATTATGACACGCTCCATCATTGTCATATTGCTTTGCATGATCATGTAGTTGACATCGTATTTGTGGCTAAGCCACTTTCATAATTCTTTCATACATGTCGCTCTTGATTCATCGCATATCCCGGTACACCGCCGGAGGCATTCACATAGAGTCATATTTTTGTTCTAGTATCGAGTTGTAAAATTGAGTTATGAGTAAATAAAAGTGTGATGATCATCATTATTAGAGCATTGTCCCATGTGAGGAAATAATGATGGAGACTATGAAATAAAAAAAAGAGGCCAAAGAAGCCCAAACAAAAAAAAGAGAAAAAGAGAGAAGGGACAATGTTACTATCCTTTTTCCACACTTGTGCTTCAAAATAGCACCATGATCTTCATGATAGAGAGTTTATTATTTTGTCACTTTTCATATACTAGTGGGAATCTTTCATTATAGAACTTGGCTTGTATATTCCAATGATGAGCTTTCTTAAAATGCCCTAGGTCTTCGTGAGCAAGCAAGTTGGATGCACACCCACTTAGTTTCTGTTGATGAGCTTTCATACACTTATAGCTCTAGTACATCCGTTGCATGACAATCCCTACTCCTCGCATTTACATCAATTGATGGGCATCTCCATAGTCCGTTGATTAACCGCGTCAATGTGAGACTTTCTCCTTTTTTTGTCTTCTCACATAACCCCCATCATCATATGTTATTTCACCTATAGTGCTATATCCATGGCTTGCGCTCATGTATTGCGTAAGGGTTGAAAAGGCTGAAACACGTTAAAAAGTATGAACCAATTGCTCGGCTTGTCATCGGGGTTATGCATGATGGGATCATTTTGTGTGACGAAAATGAAGCATGGCCAAACTATATGATTTTGTAGGGATAAACTTTCTTTGGCTATGTTATTTTGATAAGACATAATTGCTTGGTTAGTATGCTTGAAGTATTACTATTTTTATGTCAATATTAAACTTCTATCTTCAATCTTTTGGATATGAACATTCATGCCACAATAAAGAGAATTACATTGAAAATTATGTTAGAAGCATTCCACATCAAAAAATTTGTTTTTATCATTTACCTACTCGAGGACGAGCCGCAATTAAGCTTGGGGATGCTTGATACGTCTCCAACGTATCTATAATTTTTTATTGTTCCATGCTACCCCCTCCGTCCGGAAATACTTGTCATCAAAATGAATGAAAATGGATGTATCTAGAACTAAAATACATCTAAATACATCCATTTCAATGACAAGTATTTCCGGACGGAGGGAGTATTATATTATCTGTTTTGGATGTTTAATGGGCTTTAATATACCTTTTTATATTATTTTTGGGACTAACCTATTAACCGAAAGCCCAGTGCAAATTGCTGCTTTTTTTGCCTATTTCAGTGTTTCGCAGAAAAGGAATATCAAACGGAATCCAAACGGAATGAAACCTTCGCGAGGATCGTTTTTGGAACAAACGCAATCTAGGAGACTTGGAGTGGAGGTCAAGGAAGCCAGAGGCGGCCACGAGGTAGGAGGGTGTGCCCCCACCCTCGTGGGCCCCTCGCAGCTTCACCGACCTACTTCTTTCACCTATATATACTCTTACACCATGAAACCTTCAGGGAGAGCCACGAAGCACTTTTTCCACCGCCGCAACCTTCTGTACCCGTGAGATCCCATCTTGGGGCCTTTTTCGGCGCTTCGCCGGAGGGGGATTCGATCACGGAGAGCTCCTACATCAACACCATGGCATCTCCGATGATGCGTGAGTAGTTTACCACAGACCTTCGGGTCCATAGTTATTTGCCAGATGGCTTCTTCTCTCTCTTTGGATCTCAATACAAAGTTCTCCTCAATCTTCTTGGAGATCTATTCGATGTAATACTTTTTGCGGTGTGTTTGCCGAGATTCGATGAATTTTGGTTTATAATCAAGATTATCTGTGAACAATATTTGATTCTTCTCTGAATTCTTTTATGCATGATTTAAATATCTTTGCAAGTCTCTTTGAATTATCAGTTTGGTTTGGCCTACTAGATTGATCTTTCTTGCAATAGGAGAAGTGCTTAGCTTTGAGTTCAATCTTGTGGTGCTCGATCCCAGTGACAGAAAGGGAAACGACACGTATTGTATTGTTGCCATCGAGGATAAAAAGATGGGGTTTATATCATATTGCTTGAGTTTATCCCTCTACATCATGTCATCTTGCCTAATGCGTTACTCTGTTCTTATGAACTTAATACTCTAGATGCATGTTGGACAACGGTCGATGAGTGGAGTAATAGTAGTAGATGCAGAATCGTTTCAATCTACTTGTCATGGACGTGATGCCTATCTTCATGATCATGCCTAGATATTCTCATAACTATGCGCTTTTCTATCAATTGCTCGGCAGTAATTTGTTCACCCACCGTAATATATGCTGTCCTGAGAGAAGCCACTAGTGTAACCTATGGCCCCCGGGTCTATTTTCCATCATATTAATCTTCCGTCAACTAGCTATTCCTGTCGCCATTTATTTTGCAATATTTACTTTTCAATCTATACAACAAAAATACCAAAAATATTTATCTTATTATCTTTATTAGATCTCACTTTTGCAAGTGGCCGTGAAGGGATTGACAACCCCTTTATCGTGTTGGTTGCAAGGTTCTTAATTGTTTGTGCATGTATTAGGGATTTGCGTGTAGTCCCCTACTGGATTCATACATAGGTTCTCAAAAACCAAGGGTAATACTTACGCTACTTTGTTGCATCACTGTTTTCTCTTCAAGGAAAAACCAACGCATGCTCAAGAGGTAGCAGTAATGTGGTCGGCGAGCAGGGTCACCCTATTGGCGTACCCTTTAGCCAGAATCCAGAAGATCACATTGATAACCATGATCGGTCGGAACTGGCGGATGTCGGACGCCCTAGACACTTTGGGGATGAGCGAAATGATCCCATAGTTGAGGCGCCCGAGGTTGATGAACCCAATGTAGAACTCATCGAAGATGGCCATGATCTCAGGCTTAATCACATTCCATAAGGACTGGAAGAATTTGACCGGAAGGCCATCCGGACCAGGGGCCGAGGTAGGGTTCATGCCTCTAATGGCAGCCCAGACCTCGCCCTTAGAGAACGGGGTCGTAAGGGCCTCGTTCTCCATGGAGGAAACTAGCTGGTTGTCGGTCCAGCAATTGAGGGCCACAGATAGTCCGCTCCTAGGAGCGGAGGAGAACAAGGACCTATAGAACCCGTCGACGTGTGCCCTAATGTCACCCGGGGATTGCAGGAGGGTCTCGCCACCCCAGAGGAGTGGGATGGTGTTGCGTCTACGGCGGCCATTCGCAATGGCCTGAAAGTAGGCAGTGTTCGCGTCACCCTTCAAGACCCATTTCTGGGAGCTACGCAAGCACCAATGGGCCTCCTCGTCGGTGTAGATGACGGAGAGTTGGTCTTCTAAGTCGTAACGGGAAAGCCACTCCTCGGGGGAGAGGTCGGATGCGTCCGCTTATACGTCTCCAACGTATCTATAATTCATGCTATTATATTATCTGTTTTGGATGTTTAATGGGCTTTAATATGCTCTTTTATATTACTTTTTGGACCAACCTATTAACCGGAGGCCCAGTGCCAGTTGCTGTTTTTTTGCCTATTTCAGTGTTTTGCAGAAAGGAATATCAAACGAAATCCAAATGAAATGAAACCTTCGCGAGGATCTTTCTTGGGACAAATGCAATCCAGGACACTTGGAATGGAAGTCAGAGACGCAACGAGGCGGCCACGAGGCAGGAGGGGGCGCCCCCACCCTCGTGGATCCCTCGTAGCTCCACCGACCTACTTCCTTTGCCTATATATACTCTGACCACTGACCATTCAAGAAAAGACCATATCAGTTGACAATTTGGCAAAGAGGGGATGGGCACATAACCCACATACATCCTGCGGCAACACCTCATACAATGGCCTATTGCTATGTGGCATCTGCAGTTTCAGAGGTGGAGCTCAAGTGTTGCAGATTCCCACACAACCTTACTCCTTGTACAATGACTAATAATGTTGGAGGATTGATGGACTGGGTGCCATCAAGGAATTCAGCCACATCGCATGAAAGGTTTGTCTGCTTTTTTGAAGTTGTTGATTGTTTTTTGAGATAGCTACCCGCATATTCCAGAAGGTTGGTTATGTTGATTTTGTGGAACCTACAGAGGGAAAGAAACGTGAGAATATTTCATGTCAAAAGAATCTAGTGTTCAACACGTTGGTTGTGTTGATTTGGTGGGCATCTACAAAGGGAAAGAATCTAGTGTTCAACACGTTGGTTATGTTTGATTTGGTGGCACCTAGGGAGGGAGGGAGGGAAGGAGGGAAAGAAACAAGAGAATGTTCAGGTCAAAAGAGTAGTATTCAAGAAACCAACCTATTAACCGGAGGCCAGTGCCAGTTGCTGTTTTTTTTGCCTATTTCAGTGTTTTGCAGAAAAGGAATATCAAATGGAATCCAAACGGAGCGAAACCTTCGCGAAGATCTTTCTTGGAACAAACACAGTCCAGGAGACTTGGAGTGGAAGTCAGAGACACAACGAGGCGGCCACGAGGCAGGAGGGCGCGCCCAGGGGCGGGCGCGCCCCCCACCCTCGTGGGCCCCTCGTAGCTCCACCGACCTACTTCTTTTGCCTATATATACTCTGACCACTAAACATTCAAGAAAAGACCATATCAGCTAACAATTTGGCAAAGAGGGGATGGCCACATAACCCACATACATCCGGCGGCAACACCTCATACAATGGCCTATTGCTATGTGGCATCTGCTGTTTGGGAGGTGGAGCTCCACTGTTGCAGATTCCCACACAACCTTACTCCTTGTACAATGAGTAATAATCTTGGAGGATTGATGGACTGGGTGCCATCAAGGAATTCAGCTGCATCGCATGAAAGATTTGTCTGCTTTTTTGAAGTTGTTGATTGTTTTTTGAGATAGCTACCCGCATATTCCAAAAACTTGGTTATGTTGATTTTGTGGAACCTACAGAGGGAAAGAAACGTGAGAATATTTTGTGGCACCTAGGGAGGGAGGGAGGGAAGGAGGGAAAGAAACAAGAGAATGTTGAGGTCAAAAGAGTCTAGTGTTCAACACGTTGGTTATGTTTGATTTGGTGGCACCTAGGGAGG
>NC_041390.1:633054881-633065379 GCF_002162155.2 Triticum dicoccoides | reverse complement strand
GGAAGGAGGGAAAGAAACAAGAGAATGTTGAGGTCAAAAGAGTCTAGTGTTCAACACGTTGGTTATGTTTGATTTGGTGGCACCTAACAAGAGAATGTTGAGGTCAAAAGAGTCTAGTGTTCAACATGTTGGTTATGTTTGATTTGGTGGCACCTAGGGAGGGAGGGAGGGAGGGAAAGAAACAAGAGAATGTTGAGGTCAAAAGAGTCTATTGTTGAAGAAACACAACACGTTTGTGACCACGCAATTCATAACCAAATGAGACGAGTGGAGTGGAGGAATTGGAAGAGTGGTCACTCTTTGATAACCAAAGGAGACGGACGATTCATATTTGCGATTGATTTTCTGGACGAAGCTCCCAGGATTTGAAAGGAGGCATTGATTTTCTGGACGAAGCTCCAGTCCAGGTTGATCAGAGTTGAAGGAGTCTAAGGAAAGGAAGCCACCCTTACCCTTCTTCTTCTCAGATCAAGATGAGCACCACAACTAGTTTTGTGCTGCACCATGGTCCTCTAACCCGTTACATTTTACCACCGCCGTGCCATACTGCAATTCTTTTTCTTTCGAGAAATTGGGAATCACACACAGCAGATGCATAACTCAACGAGTCTCCAATTGTTTTCTTTTGTTTGGTTTGGTTGATTTGAGTTTAAATATAAACCATCCATGCAATGCCAATGCCAATGCCAATGCAATGCACACGGCCGACTACTCCTAAACTGTTTTTGTAAAAGAAGAAGCAGCAGCTATGTAAATGTAAATGTAAATGTAAATGTAAAGTTTAACGGCCAACGCTACCATCCATCCATCCTTCCTTCAATTTTCCTCCTCCTAACAACTATAATTACAAACACCACCTTTTTTCACTTCCTGCTCTAGCCTCCTCCTCCTCCTCCTCTCCGCATATCGACATGACTGACACAAGATACTTCCACATTCATTCACTATATATATAGCCTGGCCTGCTGTCAACAAAAGTCAACCTAGTCAGTCAATCGAATCGAATCAAATCAAATCGAATACCACGCTCAACACTAGAAAACTCAACTTTTGTACTATCATTATTAGCAAAGCGGCGAATATAATATACTTGAAAGAAACATCATGCCAAATGAAATAAGACCCACGGGTATCAGGGATTAATTGTCAAGTGCATGCATAAAAGCAACAGGGACCCTCGAGGCTTCTCACTTTCCAGCAAACAGAAACTACTACGTTAACATACTATCTTTCCCAACGACAACCACAAGTGCTGTTTAAACTACATTTATATACACATTTCACTGCAAAATACGGTACCCAGTTCTTTTTCTCAAAAGAAAGCGGCTTGAATTTTTCTAGTATTTGTTTTGATTTTTTTCCGTCAGGACGGGTGCAGCTGACCCTGGCCTCAGAAGTGGATTACCGCTACTGCAACGTTAACATATTTTCTTTCCTAATGAGAACCAAGCACAGCAGTTGCTCCCTTGGCTAGCAGCATGAGTCGAGTGCTTGCCCACCCGCGTTCGAGGCCCCGCCTCCGCAGGTGCCCTCTTCTTTTATATTTAATTAGATAGAGGCATTTTCTTTCCTACAATGGCCACATGGAATATTTCTTCCTACCTAATAAGTAGTTGCCTACATAAATAACCCAAAGTGCTGTTCAACCGACATTAATGTAAGTCTTTCACTGCAGAAGAGAGTATCTACCTTGACAAATTAGGGCAATGTCGCTTCACTATGTTTGTAAAGAAAGCTCCCTATTCATGTACAAGAAAGCTAGAGTCAGGAGGTACCTGAAATTTTTTTATATTGCATTGCATACAACAGTGAGATGTTTGCTCTATACACAGAAACAAGAACTAAAATATATTTGTAGCCAGGAAGGAAGACCTTACCCAGAAAATTTTCACCTAACAATTTGGGATACGGAAGGGAGACTTGGCCTTTTCTCTACTAGCTCATAATGGAGAACAAAGTTATCCTGCAGCAAATCAACACACATGCTCAACTATCATCATATGCAATGCAACAAGTGTGCGCGTAGAGATGCTGGATAATCATTCACCAGACGGATGCAAGTACCTTACGGACTGTCTCCCAATTGCCTTGATCAAAGAAGGCATAAGACCCCCGTTCATATGTAGGAGTTTTGACAAGAGGCTCCATGTTAGTAATTCTTGTGAACCATTGCCGTGCTTCTTTATGGTAATACCATCCACGATTATATCTGATGAAAACAGTACACATGCATTACATATCATACAAAATTTACTTGCTCAAGCTCTGCTCAGTTGTGATGTGTTAAACTAGGTCGTGGGCAAGGGTTAAGATAAGTAAGATATTATTGCTATATTTTTAGGGAAGACATGTGATAGAAAAAACGGATAGCCTACAAGGAAGTTTGAAGGATGCATAGCAATGCTAAACATAAACTGTGCAACTTAGCAAAAAATAATAATAATAGAAAATGCTGATATTTGATAGAGAAAACCAGGAAAATGAAAATGGAACATTCGCGCAGCTTGAGGTAGCTAAGTGGATCATGAATACATTAAAATGTTGCCATGTTACAGTATTCACCAGAAAGATAAATAAATCCACAAGGCTACTTAAATTTTTGTTATAGATCCATGACAGTCAATGGGCGTATCTGACAGGTTACAAGTTAAACATTCTTTAGCATTAGAAAATTGATCGGGACATAGCAGTATGTTCCCTTATCAAATGTTAGCACAAAAAGATCATATTTCTTGGTAAAAGATTAAGAACATTAAAAAGTGCATGCATGATGATCCAATTATTACATCTGACAACAAGATATTTAAATGAGATAAGCAGTGAACCCATGTACTCACAGTTCATTGGCAGCACATATTTGAGCTTCATCCTTCGGCATGCTGAAAACAGAAGACAAAAGATAAAACCTTAAATTTTACCAAAACTAATGGCCGAAGCCAATAATACATTCAACTAGCAAAAGTACCTGTAGAATATGTATAACAGTATGAGTGTCTGAAACTTCTGAAAATGCATAGGCTGCACGCAGCAAGACAGAACTTGTTATAATATATTTATCATCAAATGAACCGGCTGCATCAAAGAAAGATTCTGGGCCTTTCTCGAAAATTAATTGGTTTAAAACATCGATCCCATTAGACAGAAATGGGCAACAGTAGTAATTGGCGGGAGCTTACCTGTAGTGCTGGGGGTTGCTCAGCCACATAACAAGCTGGAGTAGTATATTCGGGTTCTCCTTTTGCTGGTTCATTTGAAAATGGAGAGCCAAATGTCTTGTACAGATTGTCTGGTGAATTCAAATTCAAACCCAAGGTTGTCAAATCTATTCCCAAAGCAAGAGATGACAAATCAGGATCATTCATCCTTATAACTCCCAGCAATCCTAACAAGCCGTATGGATCAGGTGGGGTTCGGCCTCCCAGAATGGGCTTTAGACCATGATCCGCATATGTCTGTGCAGCTGAAGAAGACATCTGCTGCAACCTGAAAGGACTCTGAGTCTGCGGCTGCTGGTATTGCTGGAGCAGTTGCTCGTATGATCCCAAACTAGAGGTTTGACTCTGAGAGTTTAGTGGTCTTAGTCCAATATTTTGGGGCCCACCGCTCTGAATCTGACAAAACATAATGAGGATTATTACTCTGCGTATGTATTTACGGGTAAATAAATATGAGCAGTAAACCTGATCATGATGCATTATAGTTTTATTTAGATGAAGAATTGTCAAAATAGAAAATATGTCAGAACCATGACGACAATGAGGGAGATGTTGAATGTCTGATGATCGCTTCAAGGAATGGATTTCCAATATAACTTACTGAATTAGCAGCACCCTGCTGATGTTGCTGACGATTTGGTTGATAGCTACTTCCCAAATTAAACCCAACTGACCTTGACATCTGCGTACGTGTTCATAACATGTCAAAATAAATGCTCAGCGGGAGAAACAAGGATTCAAAGTTCAGAGACATGAACCCACAGGATATTGCTGTGCTTGCATTACAGGTACATTCTCGTGAAGTTGTTCCTTGTGGTGTAACTCCATAGGATAATCTGAACTGCCACCTGATAATTCAAACTGTCAGTATTCTGTATAACTCACCGAAAATGGAGTAAAAGAGGAATGTATTAAGGTAGCGCAATGATCAACCAAAAGATATACTTTAGGAAAGAATTTGAAAGCCTCAAGAAATGCTACAAAGGTCTTATTTTATTCCGTGCACATTTATAAAGCATTAAAGCTTGAGCATGTCGCACGTGGAAATAATAGGTCCAAAAATTGAAAGATTAAAACCATGCAGAACACGTGGCACCACTAAAGGAGAATGACACCAGAGTTGACCAGAAAAACGACAAACTACATTTAGTAGGAAGATGGTTCGTCGGCCTAAACTGTAATCATAATACTATTAAAAATAAAAGACGGTATAGTTACATTTGGGCCTAAAGACGCAAGTGCAACTATTTGTATTCATCCGTATGGCTGTCTTGATGCCCTGAAGCGGGTACAAGAATACAAATTGTCTGAGACACTTTACAAAGTTGACGACTCAACGTATGCGCATGGATGGCCAAATTGGTAACTTCGGCAGAAATCTCTGTAAAATGCTGCAGCTAATTAATTTTCAGGATGTAATTTTGATCCACATTGGTCCACGCGGTGGTAGATCATGAGGCTCATAGTTAACTTACTGCCAAAGTAAGATTAAATGAATTATAACCATAGTAAGCAACAGAATTAAATTGGCTTAACCACCTCCCAATGGCTTAGCTGCTATGCCTCAAATCATACCTACTGTTAGCTTCTGAAAATGTCATATATTGTGGGACAGGGGGAGTAATATTTAGCTCATGTTTTATATGAAGATTTGGACCAATGGAAAACACGAAGGGTTTACGATGCCCTTCCATCTATAACCATAAGTCATGATATGAGAAGCTTACAATAAATTCTCTATACGAGTTCTCGCAGGAAAGACAAATTGATTATCTTCCCCTAAGGTAACTAACTAAGAGCTCTATACCCATATCATGTATTAACATTGTCCTGCATATGTCACAAATAGTTCATACTTCCATTTCTCGCAAAAATTAGGGGTACTTATTACTTATAGGCATCTGAATTGCGACGCACGTAGGCATGTTGCAGAGAGACCCTTTTATCCAAATGTCGTTTCGCGCATTTTTCCTAGGTGGCCACCATATATTCTAATGATGATTCATGGTAATTTCAGTTAGAGCATCACATGATATTTTTCTGCATTCCCGTGAGGCCACGTCAGCTGCATGGGGTTTGCCCCCGCTGGCCCTATCATGAAATCTTTGCATCCTCGTCTTCTCACATCTCTTTATGATTATATTCACAAAAATGGTGTGCCATAAATTTTGCTGCAACGGTCGCTGCACCTTCTAGTTAGGTCAGTGCAAGGTGTCAAGAGAAGTAGAGAACACAACAATACCTTTCAAGCATATAGAAAGGTAGTAAGCATTCGTTGACTTGAGGAGAAGATCACGGCATTCATACTACAGGACTAAAAAACCAATGGGCTTTATCACAGATAGAACATTTTATGACGGAGTAATTATGTTGGTAACTAAGCTGTTCAAATACTGAGGTTCAATAAGTACAGAGTAGCAGGGCTGCATAATAACAGGCATGCCGATATTAGAACTTCAAGATCACAAAGTAACACAACTAAATAATCATGCTCCACTACACCGAAAACATAATGAGAACAATCTCACTGAATCAACAGATAGGTTCTAGAATTAGTTCAACTGTAACAACCTTTAAATCCTGGCAAAGCGGGGAAATCTTCGTTCTGAATACTGAATTCCTGGTTTTGTTGAACAATGGAGTTAACACCAACTCCTTGCTTCCGTAGTGATCCTGCAATTAAGAGAGATTGGCAAAGAATCCTCCAAAAATAGGAGAAATATTTACAGTTTTCCAGCAATTTTACCATATTGTCCCTGTGGACCACCAGCTGAATTAGGTCGACCAGTCAATTGGGGGAAATCATTGATGTTGAATGGAGCGCTGTCACTGGCGTCATGTAGCATCCCCATAGAACCCAGAGAACTATTTCCTGGTTGCATTTGGTTCTGGGACAATGAAGCACCAGACGTTGGGTATGAACTTCCAATCATATTCATCAGTTGCGACGATCCTGGTGTTAAGAGATAGAAAAAAGAACAAGCTGGATGAGAACACGCAGTTCAACAAAAGAAAATAACACACTGTATGCTTTTTTATCATTCACCCTCATGAGACTATCACGGTTGTATAAAATATAAACAAGATTTTATCATAACCCAGCTACTATCATAAATTTAAATTGGTAATATCACAGAATAGAACAACATTAAGAAATAGGTACAGTAACAGTCACTAAAAAAGCAAGAACAGATATACTATGCAATAACCAACTATAGAATGGATATTCTCAAATAATACTAAGAAAATAGCATTGATTTCTATTTATTTTAATATGTGTGCCTTTGTTTACAAGATTCTATGTCTAATTATTAAAAAGTTTCCAACAGCCAACATATCCCTGCAAAAGAAAGAATAGCGATGACAGGAATTCCAACAGTGTTGGACTTCAATATTTAAGGTAAAATTCTAAATTCTAAAAGTTGGCTCCCATTGTACAGAGGTAACAAAATGCCTATTTCCCCAGATAGTGTCACTTCCAAAATTTAAGTCTGCAATACACTATAGCATCACATGGTTCATAATTTATGAAGCATGAACATTAACGCTACCTACTGTGTTTTCCAAAAAGAAGGTCCAATGAAACCTATATCATACGGGATGTTAAACATTTATTTCATATACCCAACTTTTTTTCTTAAGAAGTCAAGGAACAGAGCATTAACATAGCAATGGTTAAACATGCTTAAAAATAGTATTTCAAGCTAAAACATGAAGCTTAACATAAATCTATGGAGTAAAAAAATCAACCTACGGTTAGGTAAACTACCTTGCGGAATAAGGCCATTCATCATCCTGTTGGATCCTTGCACATTTAGTCTTCCACTTGCAGCATTGCCACTAAAATCGATGCGTGATGAGATACTCGGCACCGACAATCCACCAGAGCTTATATTTCTTCCAATGTTACTTCCACCCACAATGTTTCCCGCGGAGCTTGTAATACGTGGACCCAGGTTTCCTAAAGCTGGATTGCCAGGGACAGAATTTCGATTACCACTGGTGCCCAAGTTTGAGGACAAACCTTGAATGGTCCCACCCATGTTCATTCCACTGCTGAATGCTTGACCTCCACCAACATTCATTCCTCTACCACTGACACCTGAATGTGCATGAGGAATCTGCAAAAGAAACCACAGTAAGACAGTAAAAATCATCATCCTCCACATGAAACCACAGCAAGAAGAGTATGTCATAATTAAGCCAACAAAATTGTTGATTAGATTGCAAACCCATTAACATGCATGTTCATGATGTTTCAAAGTATATGAATAATAATGCTGCAAACCTCCACAAAGGTGGGGCATTCGAACCTGAGACATGGCAACAGGGAGGTTGTTTGAAGCAAATCTCCCAGAAATGCTCCCTCCAGGCTGTTGAACACCGGAGGATGGAAGGCCACTCATCGCAGCATTCCTTTGTGCAAGTGATCCGGGCATATTTGGAAGACTGTAATTTCCATGAATGTTGTGCAGACCTGAAAAATGCAGAAAATGACAAGAGTTAAGAAGGTGTACTCAGTGGATGGCGCACTAGGTCAATGCACTAACCGAGCTAGTGTATGAATCGTATGCTCACCAGAGTGATGGAAACCTTGAACTGATCCAGATTGGCCAGAAAAGGATGTTGTGAATGGCCGTCCGGATGAGTCTGGAAGGTTCGATGTGGAAGTGTTAAGATTTGACTGCCAAGGGAAGAAAGCATCAAGTTATCATCAAGACAAGTAATAACAAAACCTAGTAGACAGACAGAATTGGAAAGCGTATATATGTAGTGAATGCATGGTAGTCCTCCAGTTACAAGATTTGAATTGGATAAGCAAGTACATTGAGCAAGCCGGACATCGTTGGCAACGGAAGAGCGAGTCAACACTCAGGTTCAACTGAAGATTGTCCACCAAAAATGCATGAACCGGTGATAGCCGCCAATCTGAAACAGAAACAGACACATCCATTAGTTACTTGTAAATTAAAAAACCTCAAAAAAGAAAAAATGTGCGTAATAATTTAACTTGGTAATAAAAAGTTTGCATCCGAGGCACCCTTCCAATCCAACGTAAACAAACGAGCTAGTCAGGACAGCATACAAAAATGTGCAGATTTCAGCATTGAGGAAATGCAGCCGTCCTAGGAGGCACGCAGGACAGGACACGTACATATCTGAACTTTAGCTGCTGCCAAGTGCTTGAGTTTGAAAACAAAACACAAGGTGAATAAGTATCCAGGACCGAGTGGTTGAGGAGTGTATCGCAGAAGAGAAGATGGTGACTGCAAACAGCGTACAGTTAAGAGCATACAGACTGTCGCTTCATGGCTGTGACCATGGGGCATATTTTCTTGAGCTCTGGTTCAGGGTTTTATTAGAAAGAAAGAAAGAAAATCACCGGCCTGCTTGGTAGAAGCCAAACCTTAGCAGCCAGCAGCATAGTGGTAGACAGACCTGCCCTGGTCCTGGTCCTGCTTATACAAACAGGTGAGGTGTTGCTTATACAAAGGAAAGGGTACATAGATTCATCACTACCTGCCCTGGTCCTGCCGCTGGATAATATGCTGCATCTACTCTACTCCAGGCAACAGTAACAAACAGAAGAGATGATATCATGGATGCAGTGCAGTCAAATGGAAGTAAAGTCAATTTTGCGTTGCCATGAAGGAAGGGTGAGAGATTTGCATCTAATAAACAATCCCTAGCAGAAGATAATCACAGAATCCCTAGCACGAGGTACCCCATTTCCTTCACCACTACGTACTGGGGTCGGGTCGGGTCGGGTCGGGTGGCAGCTCGACCTAGACCTAGACCTAGCTAGCAGATGGAAGGGAGGAATTGTAGAGCAGCCTTGGGGCGGGGCGGGGCGGGGCGGGGAGAGGAGAAGCTTGGTGGGGTGGGCGCGGAGGGAGGGAGGGAGCACCTTGGTTGGGGCGGAGAGGCGAGGGCGACGGGGCGACGGACGTGGGGATGGGGACGGCGGAGCGGACGGGACGGCGGCGGTGGAAACCCTAGGCGGGCGGTCTGGGTCGATCGATCGATCGGGGTTGGGGGTGGGAGGGGAGAGACAAAAAAGAATGGGGAATTAGTTGAAACTGCCTGCCAAAGCCAAACCGGTAACGGTCGCGCCTACTGGGCCACGATCTCGCGTATTGGGTCTAACGTATAGCCAGCATCATCATCATCATCGGCCCTTTCTTCTCTCTAGACTAGACTAGAGGGCCCGGCCCGTCTAACCTTCAACTATACTATCTTTCTCGCTACTTTTTTCTTATTATTAATGGGGACCGAAATTCTGGATCAATCATCTCTTATTTGTACACGACAGCTTGCTTTTTGCAAAGGCCTGTACGGCAAAGATCAGACAAGTTCCGGATGCTTATTGTTAGGCATCAGGTCAACGGGTTACTTTGGCAAATAGCTCAATTCACTTCAGTAAGGGGTGTCCAAATAATATAAGGGGGCTGTGAAAATAACACTTTCAAATATTCTTAAGTCTATGTACTTTCCGAAAACAGACATTTTGTAGACTAACCTTGGATCTTCGCCCTCCCAAATCTGTATTTTTTGCAGAATGAGTGTACGTATTTTTTGCACAAACCAACAAACATTTTGTACGAATTCGAGTTATTTTAAATTAAAAATGTAGATAAAACAAAATATAGTGCAGAATGAGTGTATGTATTTTTTGCACAAACCAACAAACATTTTGTATGAATTCGAGTTATTTTAAATTAAAAATGTATATAAAACAAAATATAGTGCAAAATGAGTGTACGTATTTTTTGCACAAACCAACAAATATTTTGATTGAATTCGAGTTATTTTAAATTAAAAATGTAGATAAAACAAAATGTAGTGCAGAATGAGTGTGCGTATTTTTTGCACAAACCAACAAACATTTTGTATGAATTCGAGTAATTTTAAATTAAAAATGTAGATAAAACAAAATATAGTGTAGAATGAGTGTACGTATTTTTTGCACAAACCAACAAACATTTTGTATGAATTCGAGTTATTTTAAATTAAAAATGTAGATAAAACAAAATATAGTGCAGAATGAGTGTACGTATTTTTTGCACAAACCAACAAACATTTTGTATGAATTCGAGTTATTTTAAATTAAAAATGTAGATAAAACAAAATATAGTGCAGAATGAGTGTACGTATTTTTTGCACAAACCAACAAACATTTTGTATGAATTCGAGTAATTTTAAATTAAAAATGTAGATAAAACAAAATATAGTGTAGAATGAGTGTACGTATTTTTTGCACAAACCAACAAACATTTTGTATG
>NC_041390.1:633028364-633053503 GCF_002162155.2 Triticum dicoccoides | reverse complement strand
TACAAAATATAATGCAGAATGAGTGTACGTATTTTTTGCACAAACCAACAAACATTTTGTATGAATTCGAGTAATTTTAAATTAAAAATGTAGATAAAACAAAATATAGTGCAGAATAAGTGTACGTATTTTTTGCACAAACCAACAAACATTTTGTATGAATTCGAGTAATTTTAAATTAAAAATGTAGATAAAACAAAATATAGTGCAGAATGAGTGTACATATTTTTTGCACAAACCAACAAACATTTTGTATGAATTCGAGTAATTTTAAATTAAAAATGTAGATAAAACAAAATATAGTGCAGAATGAGTGTAATTTTTTAATTAAAATAATTTTTAATTTCAAAATCTATATTAAAGAAATCATAGGTGAAAATGAATGTATGTAAATTTTCGGACAAAACAACTAATTTTTTGATTGAATTTGAATAATCTAGATAAAATAAAATAAAGTTCATAATGAATATACGTAAATTTCTTTCATACAAATAAACGTATTTTATTATGAATTCAAAAATCTAGCTGAAAGAAATTATATGTGAAGAAGAATGTACATCTTTTTTTTGGACAAATCATCTAATTTTTTGTTTGAATTCAAATAATTTAAAATTTGAAAATAAGATAAAAGTAAATCTAGTGCCCAATGAATGTACATATTTTTTGGGGGCAAATCAGCAAAATTTTGTTTGAATTCAAATAATTTTAAATTTGAAAATCTAGATAAAAGAAAATATGGGTCAGAATGAATGTACATATTTTTTGGGGGACAAATCAACTAATTTTTATTTGAATTTGAATAATCTATATAAAATAAACATAGTTAGCAATGAATGTACGGAAATTTCTTTCAAAGAAATCAACGAAAAGAAATATAGCTAGACAAAAGAATATATAGTGCAGAATGAATGTACCTAATTATTTTTCGAACAAATTATCAGAAAAATTGTTTCAATCCGAATAATTTTAAATTTGAAAATCTAGAGAAATGAAAATATATTCAGAATGTGCACCTTTTATTTTAAAGGTGATATACCTTAGTAGTCCAAATGAAATACCAAGTACGATCAATTGCGGTGGATAGGTCGCTAGCTCCATTCCAATTGGTCCTTGGTTAGAACTCGCTCGTCCCATTTTTTCCAGCTCAATATATTTACAACTTACACTGACCATAGGACCCAGGCACCCAGCGGACAATTATTGTTGGAGTGCTTTTGCAAAAAGTAAAAAAGAACGAGCGTGTTTCCGAAAAAATCATCACGTGCACTAGCCACTGACAATGGGCCCAATATATTTACAACGTACACTGACGGTCGGACCCAGCGGGCAACTATTGTTGGATTGCTTTTATAAAAAGTAAAAAGAATGAGGGTGTTTATTGAAAAAACGCCGGCCATTGGTGTGCCATGTAGGCAGCGAATACACCTGCGTACGGAAAATGTGACCGTATTTACACGCCCGCACAAGTTAGATGACCAGAAACATGTATTTTACAAGTTTATGCACCAAACTGACCGTCGCACGCAAGTTCTAAGACTTCTAGTGTATTTACCTCATAGCTCAATTCACTTCAGTAAGGGGTGTCCAAATAATATAAGGGGGGCTGTGAAAATAACACTTTCAAATATTCTTAAGTCTGTGTACTTCCTGAAAACAGACATTTTGTAGACTAACCTTGGATCTTCGCCCTCCCAAATCTGGCGGGCACTGGTGGAGGGCCGAGACATACTCAAGTTGGGCCTCCACATATGTATGGCGACAGAATTGGATCCCGCGTACGGAATGCTTGACTCCAGTTCCCCACCCGAGTTCATGTTTGAGTTAATTGATGCAACATCGGGATGGCGGGTCAGGACAGAGCTTGCCAGGCACTTCCTTCCCATGGACGTTGAAGCGATACTACGCATTCCCATCAGTTCGGTTCAATAGGAGAATTTTTGGGCATGGAATCACGAGAAAACAGGAGTATTTTCGGTAAGATCATGTTACCATATGTTGGTTACAATGAAAAAAGTGTGAGAGGATTGGCTAGAAGGTAGGCCAAGTTTAAGCTCAAGCCGCTCAGAGAAGGCGTGGACAACCTTATGGAAGATCAAAGTTCCGTCAAAAATCCGTGTATTTGTGTGGCGGCTAGCCCAGCGATCCATGCCGTCAGGAGCAGTGCTGCACCACCGGAAGATGGCTACTTCAACAAGGTGTGAACTATGTGGTGCAGAGAACGACACATGGCGACACTCATTACTCGACTGCACTATGGCAAGATGTGTGTGGGCACTTGTCAACGTCACACTTACGGAGCATATATGAGCATGACAGCATGCTCAAAAGCAGAGGAATGGCTATTTCACATGCTTGAAACGCTGCCACATGCAGAATTTACAAAGCTCATCATTTCTTTGTGAGCAATTTGGAGCGCAAAGCAGAAAAGAATCCATGACTCGATATTCGAGAGCCCGGAGGCAATTCATAGTTTCAGACCGCACATCATGGCAGACGCTTGACAGAAGCGGTACAACTATACCACGGTCAATCCAGGTGCCAGAGTGGATCCCTCCAATGGAAGGTATGGTCAAAATTAATGTAGATGGAGGAATAGCTTTTTCGATAAAGGGCGCTTTTATTATCTCAAAATGTAGAGAAGGAGGAATAGCTAAGAACAGTTGCAAGGGTGCATCCCCCACCGTGTGCCGAGACGCCAAGGAGTTTACCTTGGCTCGTCCGCGCACATCATTGACAGTTGTGATGACCCCGGAACGCGTGAAGCAATGGCATGTTTGGAGGGTCTTTCCTTCGCAGCCGATCTGAACCTTCGAAGGCTTATTAGTTATTGCATGGGACGCAGAAGCGTTAGTTAAACAGATTAATGGAGGAAGTAAAAGTATCTATAACCAGATTCCATATGAGATCAACATCCGTCGTAAGGAGTTCAAAGAGATGTGGAGCGGATTATTCATGAATGCAGGATGTCCAATATGGAGGCTCACAAATTATCATGCAATAAAGAGATCATGATTTCCCTAAAAAAATCTGTTACAGTCAGGCGATCCTTTTTTTCTTTATTTTTATTAAGTTTTCCCTCTTATGCTTCTTTTTATTTTATTTTTATTATTTTTCTTTTTCATTTTTTGTGAACATATTTCAAGTTTGTTAATATTTTTTAAATACATGAACATTTTTTTGAATTTCGTGAATATTTTTTGAAATCATGAGATTTTTCAAATTCGTAAATACTTTTACAACTTTACGAACATTTTTCGAACTCATTAACATTTTTGTCAGATTTGCAAACCATTTTCTAAATTGTGAACATTTTATGAATTCATGTATTTTTTTTCTAAATTCATGAATATTTTTTTTAATTTATGAACAATTTTGAAGCTCAGGAAAATTTTGTGAATCGGCAAACATTTTATGAAAATTGTGAACAATTTTGGAAATTCACGAACATTTTTTTTGTTTTGCTGATATTTTTATGAAACGCATGAACTTTTTTTAAATCAGTGAATTCTTTTTTATATAATTTACAAACATTTATTTGATTTTTGTGAACATTTTTAAGAAATCATGTTTTTTTTGAATTTGTGAACATGATTTAGAATACGCGAAACCTTTTTCGTAATCATGAACATTTATTGATCCGCGAACATTTTTTTTTCAAAATCAGGAAGCATTTTTTAATCCCGACGAGGAGAAAAGCAGGCAGGCCGTTGGAGGAGACCTGGGCGTGAAAGCTCAAGACTTTTTTTATTTTTGACGGGGTGAAAGCTCAAGACTTAAGAAAGTGCAGCCTTCTTCAACCAAAGAATGGCATTATCTATATATCTATATACTACTTAAAAGAAAAGCAAGGTTCATTTTTGGTGATCAGATCAATATTTTGTTTGGCAACACAATAAATTCCCGTGCGGCGATCAATTTCTTCTTTGATAAGCATGGTAGAGTAATACAATAAATTAATGGGAAGGCATAAATTGGGGTAGGTAATCAAGCGGGGACCCCGCACAATTAGTGTTGAGCCGGCAGAATATGTATGTACTGGTGCAATGCACGGGCACTTACCTTTTTTGCCAGCAACAGCAGCACAACAGAAACCATCTTGGGCACTTACTAGTTTTATATTTATTTATTTTGCCATCAACGATCCATCCTAACCCAGCAAGCAACATCTTGTTCCACCCGAACAAGTTCAGCCATCATATCTATATCATATCAACGACTTGTTACTGCAACTCTGTCACACCATTACATTACTCCCTCCCTCCGCAAATAAGTGTACATCTAGGTTTTGTCGAACCGCACGTGGCCTTCCTTCCTTCCTTCCTTCCTTGAGGCTCAAGCTCAAGAGGGACGCGGTTCCTTCCTCCAGGATGGAACCGCGTTCCTCTCTGCCGTGCCGTACGATGATGTTCCCTGCTTCCACTTTCTGGATGCAAAAATCAATCATAATTATCAGCCATTTATGTTCATGCTATTTTTGGTAGTTATTATTATTATTCATCTAGATAATCTTGTTCAAGGCCAAATTTCTTGACACCTAGATATACTAGTAGAGTGCCCGTGCGTTGCCACGGGCTCTTAAAAAAGTTTACAAGAGTTACATGTTAAATTGGTCTTACACCATCGTGTAAGAACATATCACTTGTAGTCAACATTTAGATATGATTGATTACAAAGTTTATTATTTCGTTGCAATTATTAATTACAAAGTTTATACAATTAGTCTTACACCATCGTGTAAGAACATATCATCTTTCAAAAGGCATTTCAAATCGTCGGTTAATAACAAGGCATCTCCAATGTCCACGAACAAGGTTTTCTTGGGGGCAGACATGATTGATTCAATGACTGAAATATCTCTAAGGGTACAAACATAGTCTGTCGGCATCATAAAAAAGTGAGCCAACTTAGACAACAAAATAAGCCAAATTAGTTGAATACAGAAGGCAATTTCACAAAGAAAAATATTGATAATAACATTGAAAAATAACCTTGTGTGATAATATTTAAATTGGCATCCTTTTTTGGTTTGTTATGAGATAGCATCGCTTTAACATCATTATGTTGTAAAAAACTCGATGAATTTACGGTCCCTTTGAGCAACTTCGCATCGGAACCCTTCACGGCATGTGATTTCTGGGAAAATCTCTCAATGTGCTTCTCGATATCATTGGCTTGGTAAGTGTAGCAGTAACCGCTCTACGTACATCGTTGCAGACAAAGTACAACTCAGGTTCACAATTTTTCTAGATCTAATGTTTCTGAACCTAGGGATATGTATACAATTAGCAACTTTCTTACCGACGCAATGGTCATGGTCGTGGTCGCGGCAGCAGACGCCGAGGTCTTCACGGCGCCACCGCTCTCCTTCCACGTCTCCACCAAGTTCAGAGACAGTGCGACAGTGGCGGACCCGTCACCGGCCATAAGGCCATTAGCTTTCACGCCGGCCACGGTGGCCAACCTCGACGTAGGCTTCGTCTTCTTCGGCTGTGCGATGGTGGATGCCTTGCTCTCCCTCGAAAACACCATGACGGCCACTGTAGACCCTTCCCTGCCCGCCGGCATGGTTGCAATCGCAGGCATCACCTTCCCATCCAGCCCGCACTCGCCGGCTGCCTCTTCCGCGGCCCGCTACACAACTACGGGGTTCCTGCTTCCATGAAAACGCAATATAATTTATATTCACCAAGAAGCAACAGAAGTAAGATCACTATATTAAATCCTGATGAACCATTTATGCCGAGATACATACGGAGCAACACATCGATTAAATTAAATCTAGCAATATAGTACACTTGGCACCGGGTAAACCCCAGATTAAACAATGAGGTAGATAGTTGTTTAACTGAATGACTTGCTAGTGAGCTGCTAGAAATGACTTGTTAGGCTTTGTGTGATTTTTCTCTATATACCAAGTATATGTCATTTCTCTCATAGCAAACAACCGATTTTCCCTTGAAAGCAAACAACCGATCCTTCTCTTCTTACCTTAAAAAAACAATTCACCCTCTCACTCATCGCACGATGCAACGGTCACACTCACATCTCAATTCCCTGGCGTGCTCTGCCCACCACGGCTTCTCATTGTCGCCTCCCCTCGACGCCACGTCATTTAGCTCGCACCTTGCTCTCAGCGCCACACCCCCTCCTGTCCCCTCCACGACATCCCAGGCCGATTCTGAAGGAAATATGCCCTAGAGGCAATAATAAAGTTATTATTTTTTTCCTTATATCATGATAAATGTTTATTATTCATGCTAGAATTGTATTAACCGGAAACATAATACATGTGTGAATACATAGACAAACAGAGTGTCACTAGTATGCCTCTACTTGACTAGCTCGTTAATCAAAGATGGTTATGTTTCCTAACCATGAACAAAGAGTTGTTATTTGATTAACGGGATCACATCATTAGGTGAATGATCTGATTGACATGACCCATTCCATTAGCTTAGCACCCGATCGTTTAGTATGTTGCTATTGCTTTCTTCATGACTTATACATGTTCCTATGACTATGAGATTATGCAACTCCCGTTTGCCGGAGGAACACTTTGTGTGCTACCAAACGTCACAACGTAAATGGGTGATTATAAAGGTGCTCTACAGGTGTCTCCAAAGGTACATGTTGGGTTGGCGTATTTCGAGATTAGGATTTGTCACTCTGATTGTCGGAGAGGTTACCTCTGGGCCCTCTCGGTAATGCACATCACATAAGCCTTGCAAGCATTGCAACCAATGAGTTAGTTGCGAGATGATGTATTACGGAATGAGTAAAGAGACTTGCCGGTAATGAGATTGAACTAGGTATTGAGATACCGACGATCGAATCTCGGGCAAGTAACATACCGATGACAAAGGGAACAACGTATGTTGTTATGCGGTCTGACCGATAAAGATCTTCGTAGAATATGTAGGAGCCAATATGAGCATCCAGGTTCCGCTATTGGTTATTGACCGAAGACGTGTCTCGGTCATGTCTACATTGTTCTCGAACCCGTAGGGTCCGCACGCTTAAGGTTTCGATGACAGTTATATTATGAGTTTATGAGTTTTGATGTACCGAAGTTAGTTCAGAGTCCCGGATGTGATCACGGACATGACGAGGAGTCTCAAAATGGTCGAGACATAAAGATTGATATATTGGACGGCTATATTCGGACACCGGAAGTGTTCCGGGTGATTTCGGAGAAAACCGGAGAGCCGGAGGGTTACCGGAACCCCCCCGGGAGAAGTAATGGGCCATATGGCCTTAGTGGAGAGAGAGAGGGGCAGCCAAAGGTGGGCCGCACGCCTCCTCCCCCCTGGTCCGAATTGGACTAGGAGAGGGGGGGCGGCGCCCCCCTTTCCTTCTCCCTCCCCACTTCTTTCCCCCTCCTAGTAGGAGTCCTACTCCTACTAGGAGGAGGACTCCTCCTTGGCGCGCCATAGGGGCCGGCCGGCCTCCTCCCCTTGATCCTTTATATATGGGGGCAGGGGGCACCCCTAGACACACAAGTTGATCCACGTGATCATATTCTTAGCCGTGTGCGGTGCCCCCTTCCACCATAATCCTCGATAATATTGTAGCGGTGCTTAGGCGAAGCCCTGCGACGGTAGTACATCAAGATCGTCACCACGCCGTCGTTCTGACGGAACTCTTCCCCGACACTTTGCTGGATCGGAGTCCGGGGATCGTCATCGAGCTGAACGTGTGCTAAAACTCGGAGGTACCGTAGTTTCGGTGCTTGATCGGTCGGGCCGTGAAGACATACGACTACATCAACTGTGTTGTGCTAATGCTTCCGCTGTCGGTCTACAAGGGTACGTAGATCACACTCTCCCCTCTCGTTTCTATGCATCACCATGATCTTGCGTGTGCGTAGGATTTTTTTTTGAAATTACTACGTTCCCCAGCAGTGGTATCAGAGCCTAGGTTTTATATGTTGATGTTATATGCATGAGTAGAACACAAGTGAGTTGTGGGCGATATAAGTCATACTGCTTACCAGCATGTCATACTTTGGTTCGGCGGTATTGTTGGACGAAGCGGCCCGGACCGACATTACGCGTACGCTTACGCGAGACCGGTTCTCCCGACGTGCTTTGCACATAGGTGACTTGCGGGTGACAGTTTCTCCAACTTTACTTGAACCGAGTGTGGCTACGCCCGGTCCTTGCGAAGGTTAAAACAGCACTAACTTGACAAACTATCATTGTGGTTTTGATGCGTAGGTAAGATTGGTTCTTGCTTAAGCCCGTAGCAGCCACGTAAAACATGCAACAACAAAGTAGAGGATGCCTAACTTGTTTTTGCAGGGCATGTTGTGATGTGATATGGTCAAGACATGATGCTAAATTTTATTGTATGCGATGATCATGTTTTGTAACCGAGTTATCGGCAACTGGCAGGAGCCATATGGTTGTCGCTTTATTGTATGCAATGCAATCACGCTGTAATGCTTTACTTTATCACTAAGCGTAGCGATAGTCGTGGAAGCATAAGATTGGCGAGACGACAACGATGCTACGATGGAGATCAAGGTGTCGCGCCGGTGACGATGGTGATCACGACGGTGCTTCAAAGATGGAGATCACAAGCACAAGATGATGATGGCCATATCATATCACTTATATTGATTGCACGTGATGTTTATCTTTTATGCATCTTATCTTGCTTTGATTGACGGTAGCATTATAAGATGATCTCTCACTAATTATCAAGAAGTGTTCCCCCTGAGTATGCACCGTTGCGAAAGTTCTTCGTGCTGAGACACCATGTGATGATCGGGTGTGATAGGCTCTACGTTCAAATACAACGGGTGCAAAACAGTTGCACACGCGGAATACTCAGGTTATACTTGACGAGCCAAGCATATACAGATATGGCCTCGGAACACGGAGACCGAAAGGTCGAGCGTGAATCATATAGTAGATATGATCAACATAGTGATGTTCACCAATGAAACTACTCCATCTCACGTGATGATCGGACATGGTTTAGTTGATTTGGATCACGTAATCACTTAGAGGATTAGAGGGATGTCTATCTAAGTGGGAGTTCTTTAAGTAAATTAATTGAACCTAAATTTATCATGAAACTTAGTACCTGATAGTATCTTGCTTGTTTATGCTTGATTGTAGATAGATGGCTCATGTTGTTGTTCCGTTGAATTTTAATGCGTTCCTTGAGAAAGCAAAGTTGAAAGATGATGGTAGCAATTACACGGACTGGGTCCATAACTTGAGGATTATCCTCATTGTTGCACAGAAGAATTACGTCCTGGAAGCACCGCTGGGTGCCAGGCCTGCCGCTGGAGCAACAACAGATGTTATGAACGTCTGGCAGAGCAAAGCTGATGACTACTCGATAGTTCAGTGTGC
This sequence comes from Triticum dicoccoides, assembly GCF_002162155.2. NCBI lineage: Eukaryota > Viridiplantae > Streptophyta > Magnoliopsida > Poales > Poaceae > Triticum > Triticum dicoccoides. Next base: position 633,044,138 of record NC_041390.1, on the reverse strand, counting down.
CATACTTTACGGCTTAGAATCGAGACTTCAACGGCGTTTTGAACGTCATGGAGCATATGAGATGTTCCAGGAGTTGAAGTTAATATTTCAAGCAAATGCCCGGATTGAGAGATATGAAGTCTCCAATAAGTTCTATAGCTGCAAGATGGAGGAGAACAGTTCTGTCAGTGAGTATATACTCAAAATGTCTGGGTATAATAATCACTTGATTCAATTGGGAGTTAATCTTCCAGATGATTGCGTCATTGACAGAATTCTTCAATCACTGCCACCAAGCTAAAAGAGCTTCGTGATGAACTATAATATGCAAGGGATGAATAAGACTATTCCCGAGCTCTTCGTAATGCTGAAAGCTGCGGAGGTAGAAATCAAGAAGGAACATCAAGTGTTGATGGTCAACAAGACCACTAGTTTCAAGAAAAAGGGCAAAGGGAAGAAGAAGGGGAACTTCAAAAAGAACATCAAGCAAGTTGCTACTCAAGAGAAGAAACCCAAACCTGGACCTAAGCCTGAAACTGAGTGCTTCTACTGCAAGCAGACTGGTCATTGGAAGCGGAACTGCCCCAAGTATTTGGCGGATAAGAAGGATGGCAAGGTGAACAAAGGTATATGTGATATACATGTTATTGATGTGTACCTTACTAATGCTCGCAGTAGCACCTGGGTATTTGATACTGGTTTTGTTGCTAATATTTGCAACTCGAAACAGGGACTACGGATTAAGCGAAGATTGGCTAAGGACGAGGTGACGATGCGCGTGGGAAACGGTTCCAAAGTCGATGTGATCGCAGTCGGCACGCTACCTCTACATCTACCTTCGGGATTAATATTAGACCTAAATAATTGTTATTTGGTGCCAGCGTTAAGCATGAACATTATATCTGGATCTTGTTTGATGCGAGACGGTTATTCATTTAAATCTGAGAATAATGGTTGTTCTATTTATATGAGTAATATCTTTTATGGTCATGCACCCTTAAAGAGTGGTCTATTTTTATTGAATCTCGATAGTAGTGACACACATATTCATAGTGTTGAAGCCAAAAGATGCAGAGTTGATAATGATAGTGCAACTTATTTGTGGCACTGCCGTTTGGGTCATATCGGTATAAAGCGCATGAAGAAACTCCATACCGATGGGCTTTTGGAACCACTTGATTATGAATCACTTGGTACTTGCGAACCGTGCCTTATGGGTAAGATGACAAAAACACCGTTCTCCGGTACTATGGAGAGAGCAACAGATTTGTTGGAAATCATACATACAGATGTATGTGGTCCGATGAACGTTGAGGCTCGTGGCGGATATCGTTATTTTCTCACCTTCACAGATGACTTAAGCAGATATGGGTATATCTACTTAATGAAACACAAGTCTGAAACATTTGAAAAGTTCAAAGAATTTTAGAGTGAAGTTGAAAATCATCGTAACAAGAAAATAAAATTCCTACGATCTGATCGTGGAGGAGAATATTTGAGTTACGAGTTTGGTGTACATTTGAAATTTTTTGAAATAGTTTCGCAACTCACGCCACCCAGAACACCACAGCGTAATGGTGTGTCCGAACATCGTAATCGTACTTTACTAGATATGGTGCGATCTATGATGTCTCTTACTGATTTACCGCTATCGTTTTGGGGATACGCTCTAGAGACGTCCGCATTCACATTAAATAGGGCACCATCAAAATCCATTGAGACGACGCCTTATGAACTGTGGTTTGGCAAGAAACCAAAGTTGTCGTTTTTGAAAGTTTGGGGCTGCGATGCTTATGTGAAAAAGCTTCAACCTGATAAGCTCGAACCCAAATCGGAGAAATGTGTCTTCATAGGATATCCAAAGGAAACTATTGGATATACCTTCTATCACAGATCCGAAGGCAAGACTTTTGTTGCTAAATTCGGAAACTTTCTGGAGAAGGAGTTTCTCTCAAAAGAAGTGAGTGGGAGGAAAGTAGAACTTGACGAGGTAACTGTACCTACTCTCTTATTTGAAAGTAGTATATCACAAAAACCTGTTTCTGTGACACCTACACCAGTTAGTGAGGAAGCTAATGATGATGATCATGAAACTTCAGAACAAGATACTACTGAACCTCGTAGATCAACCAGAGTGAGATCCGCGCCAGAGTGGTATGGTAATCCTGTTCTGGAAGTCATGCTACTAGATCATGATGAACCTACGAACTATGAAGAAGCTATGGTGAGCCCAGATTCCGCAAAATGGCTTGAAGCCATGAAATCCGAGATGGGATCCATGTATGAGAACAAAGTATGGACTTTGGTTGACTTGCCCAATGATCGGCAAGCAATTGAGAATAAATGGATCTTCAAGAAGAAGACTGGCACTGACGGTAATATTACTGTCTACAAAGCTCGACTTGTCGCAAAAGGTTTTCGGCAAGTTCAAGGGATTGACTACGATGAGACCTTCTCACCCGTAGCGATGCTTAAGTCTGTCCGAATCATGTTAGCAATTGCCGCATTTTGTGATTATGAAATTTGGCAGATGGATGTCAAAACTACATTCCTGAATGGATTTCTGGAAGAAGAGTTGTATATGATGCAACCAGAAGGTTTTGTCGATCCAAAGGGAGCTAACAAAGTGTGGAAGCTCCAGCGATCCATTTATGGTCCGGTGCAAGCCTTTCGGAGTTGGAATAAACGCTTTGATAGTGTGATCAAAGCATTTGGTTTTATACAGACTTTTGGAGAAGCCTGTATTTACAAGAAAGTGAGTGGGAGCTCTGTAGCATTTCTGATATTATGTGGATGACATATTACTAATTGGAAATGATATAGAATTTCTGGATAGCATAAAGGGATACTTGAATTAGAGTTTTTCAATGAAAGACCTCGGTGAAGCTGCTTACATATTAGGCATTAAGACCTATAGAGATAGATCAAGATGCTTAATTGGACTTTCACAAAGCACATACCTTGACAAAGTTTTGAAGAAGTTCAAAATGGATCAAGCAAAGAAAGGATTCTTGCCTGTGTTACAAGGTGTGAAGTTGAGTAAGACTCAATGCCCGACCACTGCAGAAGATAGAGAGAAAATGAAAGATGTTCCCTATGCTTCAGCCATAGGCTCTATCATGTATGCAATGCTGTGTATCAGACCTGATATGTGCCTTGCTATAAGTCTAGCAGGGAGGTACCAAAGTGATCCAGGAGTGGATCACTGGACAGCGGTCAAGAACATCCTGAAATACCTGAAAAGGACTACGGATGTGTTTCTCATATATGGAGGTGACAAAGAGCTCATCGTAAAAGGTTACATTGATGCAAGCTTTGACACTGATCCGGACGATTCTAAATCGCAAACTGGATACGTGTTTACATTAAAAGGTGGAGCTGTCAGTTGGTGCAGTTCTAAACAAAGCGTTGTGGCGGGATCTACATGTGAAGCGGAGTACATAGCTGCTTCGGAAGCAGCAAATGAAGGAGTCTGGATGAAGGAGTTCATATCCGATCTAGGTGTCATACCTAGTGCATCGGGTCCAATGAAAATCTTTTGTGACAATACTGGTGCAATTGCCTTGGCAAAGGAATCCAGATTTCACAAGAGAACCAAGCACATCAAGAGACGCTTCAATTCCATCCGGGATCTAGTCCAGGTGGGAGACATAGAGATTTGCAAGATACATACGGATCTGAATGTTGCAGACCCGTTGACTAAGCCTCTTCCACGAGCAAAACATGATCAGCACCAAGGCTCCATGGGTGTTAAAATCATTACTGTGTAATCTAGATTATTGACTCTAGTGCAAGTGGGAGACTGAAGGAAATATGCCCTAGAGGCAATAATAAAGTTATTATTTATTTCCTTATATCATGATAAATGTTTATTATTCATGCTAGAATTGTATTAACCGGAAACATAATACATGTGTGAATACATAGACAAACAGAGTGTCACTAGTATGCCTCTACTTGACTAGCTCGTTAATCAAAGATGGTTATGTTTCCTAACCATGAACAAAGAGTTGTTATTTGATTAACGGGATCACATCATTAGGTGAATGATCTGATTGACATGACCCATTCCATTAGCTTAGCACCCGATTGTTTAGTATGTTGCTATTGCTTTCTTCATGACTTATACATGTTCCTATGACTATGAGATTATGCAACTCCTGTTTGCCGGAGGAACACTTTGTGTGCTACCAAACGTCACAACGTAAATGAGTGATTATAAAGGTGCTCTACAGGTGTCTCCAAAGGTACATGTTGGGTTGGCGTATTTCGAGATTAGGATTTGTCACTCCGATTGTCGGAGAGGTATCTCTGGGCCCTCTCGGTAATGCACATCACATAAGCCTTGCAAGCATTGCAACTAATGAGTTAGTTGCGAGATGATGTATTACGGAACGAGTAAAGAGACTTGCCGGTAACGAGATTGAACTAGGTATTGAGATACCGACGATCGAATCTCGGGCAACTAACATACCGATGACAAAGGGAACAACGTATGTTGTTATGCGGTCTGACCGATAAAGATCTTCGTAGAATATGTAGGAGCCAATATGAGCATCCAGGTTCCGCTATTGGTTATTGACCGGAGACGTGTCTCGGTCATGTCTACATTGTTTTCGAACCCGTAGGGTCCGCATGCTTAAGGTTTCGATGACAGTTATATTATGAGTTTATGAGTTTTGATGTACCGAAGTTAGTTCGGAGTTCCGGATGTGATCACGGACATGACGAGGAGTCTCGAAATGGTCGAGACATAAAGATTGATATATTGGACGGCTATATTCGGACACCGGAAGTGTTCCGGGTGATTTCGGAGAAAACCGGAGAGCCGGATGGTTACTGGAACCCCCCAAGAGAAGATTGATATAGGGGCCGGCCTGCCTCCTCCCCTTGATCCTTTATATACGGGGGCAGGGGGCACCCCTAGACACACAAGTTGATCCACGTGATCATATTCTTAGCCGTGTGCGGTGCCCCCTTCCACCATAATCCTCGATAATATTGTAGCGGTGCTTAGGCGAAGCCCTGCGATGGTAGTACATCAAGATCGTCACCACGCCGTCGTGCTGACGGAACTCTTCCCCGACACTTTGCTGGATCAGAGTCCGGGGATCGTCATCGAGCTAAACGTGTGCTAAAACTCGGAGGTACCGTAGTTTCGGTGCTTGATCGGTCGGGCCATGAAGACGTACGGCTACATCAACCATGTTGTGCTAACGCTTCCGCTGTCGGTCTACAAGGGTACGTAGATCACACTCTCCCCTCTCGTTGCTATGCATCACCATGATCTTGCGTGTGCGTAGGAATTTTTTTGAAATTACTACGTTCCCCAACAGATTCCCGGTGCCAAGGACTGCACACCATCGTAGCCGAGGGTGACCACCACAACGACACAACCTGCTGCTCACCGCAACGCTGCACCTTCTCCAACAACATATTCCTCTGGTGTCTGTAGATGATGGATGCGGATTTTTAATTGCCAAAGAAACAACCGGTGTAGCTTCCTGTTTGACAGCATAGTAGTCAGAGAAATAACCTTGCAAACCTAGTTCACATGGTCATGATATCATGATTAAACTAGATTTCTTTTGCTATGATAATAAAATTAACCATAGTGGACTCTACAATTCAGAAAGAAGTGGTTAATTTGGCGCAAGATAGATAACATAATTCTGGAAAAAAAACTCCATAATTTTTTTAGTCAAACCACAAAATAATTTAGTTAGAGGAGATAGTAAATAAAATACCCCTTCAATTCTAGAATTGTTATAGAGGCGTCACAACTATGCTACTACTGCATAAATCTATGCAGTTTTTTGAAATCAAATTATCACATCTAAACTCAAAACATCGGGGCATCCTTAATTCATACATTCAGAGCAATGCAAACCTCCTAATCGAACATGCTGGACCTATGTTCTAGAAACTTCTAAAAAAATTGTAAATCAATAGCAGATTCATGAACCATACATGACCTGATTAAGACCTAGTAAGGATAAATCAGTGTCTATATGAATGCAACCACATACCTTTTATCTCTTTGTCTTTTACGTAATCCAATTCATATGATACCCTTGGTTTTCCTGAACTTGATGGGTAACAAACAGTCTTCAAATATCCCGAGGGAAGAAAATTATCTGAAAGCTGCACTCTAACCTGCAACAATAAGGGGAGAAAATTAAAATACACATTTGCTAGAAAAAAATGATCACCATGATCTTAAATAAGCAAATAGAGCATTGTCGTTTCTACAACTGCAAATGACAGAGTACAGCAAAACTGGAAGTACCAACCATCATATCTGGATCTAACAAAACTGAATTAAGTTAGAAACCTGATCAGGTGCAAGCTTGCAGTATGGAAGTAGATCGATCATGGGTACAAGAAAGGAATTAAATTCAATATTGAATAACCTCCTCACTCATCTCTGGTGCTTTTGCAAGAAAGGGATTAAATTCAATATCGGAGAGTAGATCTCTTATTTTAAGCTTGACTTGATTCTATTGTTAACTAAATTCTACAAAAAATAATGCTCGCATTCTAAAATTTGAGTCATCTAGCAAAATGTAGTTCAATCTATAAAGTTGTTGGTGCAGGCATCCACTCTGCCTCTAAAGCTCCATTTCTCTTTCTGCCATGGTCATATTTTTGCAGAATTTAGTTAGAACCATCAAGTGAGCTTTAGTTAACTCACAAGCTTATATACATCTAGAACTTTAAGTTATACTCAAATCTCTATAGAAAGGTGAAAAAACATGCAGGAACTAAGAACAGACCGTGAACTTCTAACAAAACCTCAAAACTGGCACATGAGCGGACATATCCTAATATTGAACGTAAGTCGGCATGAAGATGTCCCAAGATACAAACTTCGTGTAATTTATCATGAAAATTGTCCCTGATACAATCTAAAGTCCAAATTTTCATAAATCTTTATTACATAAAAAACTTATGTTTTCTTTGATTAAATATGCATACCAGACCTCTCCAACAAGATGCACCCCTTCAAAATGCTTTATGAAGCTGACAGATATAGAAAGCATGTAGTCATACCTATTCTTGTGCATGTCTTCAGAGCTTGAGAAAAACGAGGTACCAACAGAATACTAATAGTTTGCTGAGTGCTAACCACCTTGCAGGCTGAATAAACAGGATGGTCAAAGTCCTAATTAATTCAAACACAAACAACATAAAAAAATTGAGATAGAAGCCACTGCACACATACTTTTCTGAATCTGACAATCAATTAAATTGGCGCCTTTCTATTTGTACACTTATAGACATCTCAAATATCACAAATTATAGTTCAGATTTTGTTCACATACTCTAGTAATTACTGGTAGTGAAAAAATGGTTTACAAATAGAACGTGGTGTGATCTTAAAAAAAGAATAGAACCTGGTGTGTTGTTGCTTCAGCATCGCGTTACTACAACGGGAAGCCATCGGCCTCCTTCCCGCTAGCTCCGAGAAACCGCATTTCCGTTGTCGGGGTGCCGGCGTCTTCTTCAACATGATAGCCCTCCCTCCATCTGCTTCTTGCTGTCTCCAGTTGTGCCAGCATCAGAGAACCATCCACCCCTAGCTTCGGCGAGTGCGCTGAATGGGCGACAGCAGAGTGAGAGTTGGGCCTGAAGATGCTATCACATGCCTTGATGATCATGTGACCTGTCAGACAGCAGTGTAACAGATAGGATCGGCGGTCACGCCATCCCCGGATGCATAGTTCCTCCGGTCCTTGCCCGCCACAACTCAGAGCCCTCCTCCATGCCCCACTCCTTAGCAATTTGTAAATCTAAGAAGTCAAAATGAACCACTCATATAAACCTTGCTGTGAAGTTGCTTCTACAAGTGAACATAAGAAAAAGGGGTACCATAAACTACAATTAGGCAAAACTTGTGAACCTTCTTAGTCTCATACCTGAAGCTACAAGGCCGTTGTGGCACCTGTTAGACAGTATACCAACAGATAGGATCGGCGGTCGCGACATTCCCGGATGCACAGTTCCTCCGCTCCTTCCCCGCCACAATCCAGAGCCCTTTGTCATGCGCCGCCGTCACCCAGAGCCCTCCTCCATGCTCCACTCCTTAGCAAAATCAAAAAAGGGAAAACAAACCACACATATAAATTTTGTTGTGAAGTTGCTTGTACACGTGAACATAAGAAAAAGGGGTACCATAAACCAAGGTTGGAAAAAGCGCTAGGCGGTAGGCGGGCGGTGACCCTCTGCCTGGCGCCTTGCCTGCCTAGGCGTAGCCTAGGCGGCCCAAGGCGTTTCGTACGGTAGAAGGTTAGGAGGATAATTATTTGGGTAGATTTTGTACCATAGCAGGTTAGAAAGACAATGTGGTGATAAAAATAACATACATCAGGCAATGTGAAGAACTAAATATAGTCTATTCAATGGGGTAGCACGCCCAAAGAAATATCAAATATTCAAATAGATTAGAGGCAAACATCACACAAACCCAATTGGCATAGCATTATAAATTATGAGTTCAACAGTTCACACATCAAAATGAAGTTCTTTAATTCCTAGAATCTTATTGGGAAGACTTCTCTCACAAGTCAAAAAGGGAAATTCCACATGGACGCACACACAAACGGTTCGACTCAATGACATAGAGATATAATATATAAAAAGTACTTAAGAAAAGACACCTGTTCATTCGGGTCTCCTCAATTATCAATAGCCATTCTCCTCATCTGAATGCATCTCCTCCTCATCATCAAATTCCTCTTCTTCAGAATCAAATTCTTCTTCTTCATAAAGTTGTCTTGGTCTCGCACTTCTACGAGTTCTAGCACACGTTCAGCTCGATGACGATCCCCGGACTCCGATCCAGCAAAGTGTCGGGGAAGAGTTCCGTCAGCACGACGGCGTGGTGACGATCTTGATGTACTACCGTCGCAGGGCTTCGCCTAAGCACCGCTACAATATTATCGAGGACTATGGTGGAAGGGGGCACCGCACACGGCTAAGAATATGATCACGTGGATCAACTTGTGTGTCTAGGGGTGCCCCCTGCCCCCGTATATAAAGGATCAAGGGGGGGGGTGCGGTCGGCCAGGAGGTTGGCACGCCAGGAGGAGTCCTACTCCCACCGGGAGTAGGATTCCCCCCTTTCCTAGTTGGAATAGGATTCGGGAGGGGGGAAGAGGAGAGAGAGACGGAAGGGGGGGCGCCGCCCCCTTCCCCTTGTCCTATTCGGACTAGGGGGGGAGGGGCGCGCGGCCCAGCCCTGGCCACCTCTCCTCTCTTCCACTAAATCCTACTAAGGCCCATATACCTCCCAGGGGGTTCCGGTAACCTCCCGGTACTCCGGTAAAATCCCGATTTCACCCGGAACACTTCCGATATCCAAATATAGGCTTCCAATATATCAATCTTTATGTATCGACCATTTCGAGACTCCTCGTCATGTCCTTGATCACATCCGGGACTCCGAACAAACTTCAGTACATTCATCAAAACCTTAAGCGTGCGGACCCTATGGGTTCGAGAACAATGTAGACATGACCGAGACACGTCTCCGGTCAATAACCAATAGCGGAACCTAGATGCTCATATTGGCTCCTACATATTCTACGAAGATCTTTTATCGGTCAGACCGCATAACAACATACGTTGTTCCCTTTGTCATCAGTATGTTACTTGCCCGAGATTCGATCGTCGGTATCTCAAATACCTAGTTCAATCTCGTTACCGGCAAGTCTCTTTACTCGTTCCGTAATACATCATCTCACAACTAACTCATTAGTTGCAATGCTTGCAAGGCTTATGTGATGTGCATTACCGAGAGGGCCCAGAGATACCTCTCTGACAATCGGAGTGACAAATCCTAATCTCGAAATACGCCAACCCAACATGTACCTTTGGAGACACCTGTAGAGCACCTTTATAATCACCCAGTTACGTTGTGACGTTTGGTAGCACACAAAGTGTTCCTCCGGCAAACGGGAGTTGCATAATCTCATAGTCATAGGAACATGTATAAGTCATGAAGAAAGCAATAGCAACATACTAAACGATCGGGTGCTAAGCTAATGGAATGGGTCTCATTCTCCTAATGATGTGATCCCGTTAATCAAATAACAACTCTTTTGTTTATGGTTAGGAAACATAACCATCTTCGATTAACGAGCTAGTCAAGTAGAGGCATACTAGTGACACTCTGTTTGTCTATGTATTCACACATGTATTATGTTTCCGGTTAATACAATTCTAGCATGAATAATAAACATTTATCATGGTATAAGGAAATAAATAATAACTTTATTATTGCCTCTAGGGCATATTTCCTTCAGTCTCCCACTTGCACTAGAGTCAATAATCTAGTTCACATCGCCATGTGATTCAACACTAAGAGTTCACATCACCATGTGATTAACACCCATAGTTCACATCGTCATGTGACCTATACCCAAAGGGTTTACTAGAGTCAATAATCTAGTTCACATCATTTATGTGATTAACACCCAAAGAGTACTAAGGTGTGATCATGTTTTGCTTGTGAGATAATTTTAGTCAACGGGTCTGTCACATACAGATTCGTAAGTATTTTGCGAATTCTATGTCTACAATGCTCTGCACAGAGATACTCTAGCTAATTGCTCCCACTTTCAATATGTATCTAGATCGAGACTTAGAGTCATCCAGATCTGTGTCAAAACTTGCATCGACGTAACTTTTTACGACGAACCTTTTGTCACCTCCATAATCGAGAAATATTTCCTTATTCCACTAAGGATAATTTTGACCAATGTCCAGTGATCTACTCTTAGATCACTATTGTACTCCCTTGCTTAACACAGTGTAGGGTATACAATAGATCTGGTACACATCATGGCATACTTTATAGAACCTATGGCTGAGGCACAGGGAATGACTTTCATTCTCTTTCTATCTTTTGCCGTGGTCGGGCTTTGAGCCTTACTCAATTTCATACCTTGTAACACAGCCAAGAACTCTTTCTTTGACTGTTCCATTTTTGAACTACTTTAAAATATTGTCAAGGTATGTACTCATTGAAAAAACTTATCAAGCGTCTTGATCTATCTCTATAGATTTTGATGCTTAATATGTAAGCAGCTTCACCGAGGTCTTTCTTTGAAAAACTTCTTTAAAAACACTCCTTTATGCTTTGCAGAATAATTCTACATTATTTCCGATCAACAATATGTCATTCACATATACTTATCAGAAATGTTGTAGTGCTCCCACTCACTTTCTTGTAAATACAGACTTCACCGCAAGTCTGTATAAAACTATATGCTTTGATCATACTATCAAAGCGTTTATTCCAACTCCGAGAGGCTTGCACCAGTCCATAAATGGATCGCTGGAGCTTGCACACTTTGTTAGCTCCTTTTGGATCGACAAAACCTTCCGGCTGCATCATATACAACTCTTCTTCCAGAAATCCATTCAGGAATGCAGTTTTGACATCCATTTGCTGGATTTCATAAAATGCGGCAATTGCTAACATGATTCGGACAGACTTAAGCATAGATACGACCGAGAAACTCTCATCATAGTCAACACCTTGAACTTGTCGAAAACCTTTTTGCGACAATTCTAACTTTGTAGATAGTAACACTACTATCAGCGTCCTTATTCCTCTTGAAGATCCATTTAATCTCAATGGCTCGCCGATCATTGGGAAAGTCAATCAAAGTCCATACTTTGTTCTCATACATGGATCTCATCTCAGATTTGATGGCCTCAAGCCATTTCGCGGAATCTAGGCTCATCATCGCTTCCTCATAGTTCACAAGTTCGTCATGGTCTAGTAACATGACTTCAGAACAGGATTACCGTACCACTTTGGTGCGGATCTCACTTTGGTTTACCTACGAGATTCGGTATTAACTTGATCTGAAGTTACATGATCATCATCATTAGTCTTCCTCACTAATTGGTGTTAGTCACAGGAACAGATTTCTTGTGATGGACTACTTTTCAATAAGGGAGAAGGTACAATTACCTTATCAAGTTCTACTTTCCTCCCACTCACTTCTTTCAAGAGAAACTCCTTCTCTAGAAAGGATCCATTCTTAGCAACGAATGTCTTGCCCTCGGATCTGTGATATAAGGTGTATCCAATAGTCTCCTTTGGGTATCCTATGAAGACATATTTCTTCGATTTGGGTTTGAGCTTATCAGGATGAAACTTTTTCATATAAGCATCACAATCCCAAACTTTAAGAAACGACAACTTTGGTTTCTTGCCAAACCACAGTTCAGATTGTGTCGTCTCAACGGACTTAGATGGTGCCCTTTTAAACGTGAATGCAGCTGTCTTTAATGCATAACCCCAAAACGATAGTGGTAGATCGGTAAGAGACATCATAGATCTCACCATATCTAATAAAGTACGGTTATGATGTTCGAACACACCATTATGCTGTGGTGTTCCAGGTGGCGTGAGTAGTGAAACTATTTCACATTGTTTTAACTGAAGGCCAGACTCGTAACTCAAATATTTTACCTCTGCGATCATATCGTAGAAACTTTTATTTTCTTGTTACGATGATTCTCCACTTCACTCTGAAATTCTTTGAACTTTTCAAATATTTCAGACTTGTGTTTCATTAAGTAGATATACCCATATCTGCTCAAATCATCTGTGAAGGTCAGAAAATAATGATACCCGCCACGAGCCTTAACACTCATCGGATCTCATACATCAGTATGTATTATTTCCAATAAGTCAGTTGCTCGCTCCATAGTTCCGGAGAACGGCGTTTTAGTCATCTTGCCCATGAGGCATGGTTCGCAAGCATCAACTGATTCGTAATCAAGTGATTCCAAAAACCCATTAGCATGGAGTTTCTTCATGCGCTTTACACCAATATGACCTAAACGGCAGTGCCACAAATAAGTTGCACTATCATTATTAACTTTGCATCTTTTGGTTTCAATATTATGATTATGTGTATCACTACGATCGAGATCCAACGAACTATTTTCATTGGGTGTGTAACCATATAAGGTTTTATTCATGTAAACAGAACAACAATTTATTCTCTTACTTAAATGAATAACCGTATTATAATAAACATGATCAAATCATATTCATGCTCAACACAAACACCGAATAACACTTATTCAGGTTCAACACTAATCCCGAAAGTATAGGGAGTGTCCGATGATGATCATATCAATCTTGGAACCACTTCCAACACACATCGTCACTTCACCCTTAACTAGTCTCTGTTTATTCTGCAACTCCCGTTTCGAGTTACTAATCTTAGCAACTGAACTAGTATCAAATACTGAGGGGTTGCTATAAACACTAGTAAAGTACACATCAATAACATGTATATCAAATATACTTATGTTCACTTTGCCATCCTTCTTATCTTCCAATCACTTGGGGTAGTTTCGCTTCCAGTGACCAGTCCCTTTGCAGTAGAAACACTTAGTATCAGGCTTAGGACCAGACTTGGGCTTCTTCACTTGAGCAGCAACTTGCTTGTTGTTCTTCTTGAAGTTCCCTTCTTCCCTCTGCCCTTTTCTTGAAACTAGTGGTCTTGTCTACCATCAACACTTGATGTTTTTCTCGATTTCTACCTTCGTCAATTTCCGCATTACAAAGAGCTTGGGAATCGTTTCCGTTATCCCTTGCATATCATAGTTCATCACGAAGTTCTACTAACTTGGTGATGGTGACTAGAGAATTCTGTCAATCACTATCTTATCTGGAAGATTAACTCCCACTTGATTCAAGCGATTGTAGTACTCAGACAATCTGAGCACATGCTCACTAGTTGAGTGATTCTCCTCCATCTTTTAGCTATAGAACTTGTTGGAGACTTCATATCTCTTAACTCGGGTATTTGCTTGAAGTATTAACTTCAACTCCTGGAAGATCTCATATGCTCCATGACGTTCAAAACGTCATTCTAAGCCATTAAGCATGGTGCACTAAACTATCAAGTAGTCATCATATTGAGCTAGCCAAACGTTCATAACGTCTGCATCTGCTCCTGCAATAGGTCCGTCACCTAGCGGTGCATCAAGGACATAATTCTTCTGTGCAGCAATGAGGATAAACCTCAGATCACGGATCCAATCCGCATCATTGCTACTAACATCTTTCAACACAATTTTCTCTAGGAACATATCAAAATAAACACAGGGAAGCAACAACGCGAGCTATTGATCTACAACATAATTTGCAAAATACTACCAGGACTAAGTTCATGATAAATTTAAGTTCAATTAATCATATTACTTAAGAACTCCCACTTAGATAGACATCCCTCTAATCCTCTAAGTGATTACGTGATCCAAATCAACTAAACCATGTCCGATCATCACGTGAGATGGAGTAGTTTCATTGGTGAACATCGCTATGTTGATCATATCTGCTATATGATTCACGCTCGACCTTTCGGTCTCCGTGTTCTGAGGCCATATCTGTATATGCTTGGCTCGTCAAGTATAACCTGAGTATTCCGCGTGTGCAACTGTTTTGCACCCGTTGTATTTGAACGTAGAGCCTATCACACCCTATTATCACGTGGTGTCTCAGCAAGAAGAACTTTCCCAACGGTGCATACTCAGGGAGAACACTTCTTGATAATTAGTGAGAGATCATCTTATAATGCTACCGTCAATCAAAGCAAGATAAGATGCATAAAAGATAAACATCACATGCAATCAATATAAGTGATATGATATGGCCATCATCATCTTGTGCTTGTGATCTCCATCTTCGAAGCACCGTCGTGATCACCATCGTCACCGGTGCGACACCTTGATCTCCATCGTAGCATTGTTGTCGTCTCGCCAATCTTATGCTTCCACGACTATCGCTACCGCTTAGTGATAAAGTAAAGCATTACAGCGCGATTGCATTGCATACAATAAAGCGACAACCATATGGCTCCTGCCAGTTGCCGATAACTCGGTTACAAAACATGATCATCCCATACAATAAAATTTAGCATCATGTCTTGACCATATCACATCACAACATGCCCTGCAAAAACAAGTTAGACGTCCTCTACTTTGTTGTTGCAAGTTTTACGTGGCTGCTACGGGCTTAAGCAAGAACCAATCTTACCTACGCATCAAAACTACAACGATAGTTTGTCAAGTTGGTGCTGTTTTAACCTTTGCAAGGACCGGGCATAGCCACACTCGGTTCAACTAAAGTTGGAGAAACTGTCACCCGCTATCCACCTTTGTGCAAAGCACGTCGGGAGAACCGGTCTCGCATAAGCGTACGCGTAATGTCGGTCCAGGCCGCTTCGTCCAACAATACCGCCGAACCAAAGTATGACATGCTGGTAAGCAGTATGACTTATATCGCCCACAACTCACTTGTGTTCTACTCGTGCAAATAACATCAACACATAAAACCTAGGCTCGGATGCCACTGTTGGGGAACGTAGTAATTTCAAAAAATTTCCTACGCACACGCAAGATCATGGTGATGCATAGCAACAAGAGGGGAGAGTGTGATCTATGTACCATTGTAGACCGATAGCCGAAGCGTTAGCACAACGCGGTTGATGTAGTCGTACGTCTTCACGGCCCGACCGATCAAGTACCGAAACTACGGCACCTCCGAGTTCTAGCACACGTTCAGCTCGATGACGATCCCCGGACTCCGATCCAGCAAAGTGTCGGGGAAGAGTTCCGTCAGCACGACGGCGTGGTGACGATCTTGATGTACTACCGTCGCAGGGCTTCGCCTAAGCACCGCTACAATATTATCGAGTACTATGGTGGAAGGGGGCACCGCACACGGTTAAGAATATGATCACACGGATCAACTTGTGT
>NC_041390.1:633020443-633027987 GCF_002162155.2 Triticum dicoccoides | reverse complement strand
TAGGAGGTTGGCGCGCCAGGAGGAGTCCTACTCCCACCGGGAGTAGGATTCCCCCCCTTTCCTAGTTGGAATAGGATTCGGGAGGGGGAAAGAGGAGAGAGAGAAGGAAGGGGGGGCGCCGCCCCCTTCTCCTTGTCCTATTCGGACTAGGGGGGGGGAGGGGCGCGCGGCCCAGCCCTGGCAACCTCTCCTCTCTTCCACTAAAGCCCACTAAGGCCCATATACCTCCCGGGGGGTTCCGGTAACCTCCCGGTACTCCGGTAAAATCCCGATTTCACCCGGAACACTTCCGATATCCAAATATAGGCTTCCAATATATCAATCTTTATGTCTCAACCATTTCGAGACTCCTCTTCATGTCCTTGATCACATCCGGGACTCTGAACAAACTTCAGTACATCAATACTCATAAACTCATAATATAACTGTCATCGAAACCTTAAGCGTGCGGACCCTACGGGTTCGAGAACAATGTAGACATGACCGAGACACGTCTCCGGTCAATAACCAATAGCGGAACCTGGATGCTCATATTGGCTCCTACATATTCTACGAAGATCTTTTATCGGTCAGACCGCATAACAACATACGTTGTTCCCTTTGTCATCGGTATGTTACTTGCCCGAGATTCGATCGTCGGTATCTCAAATACCTAGTTCAATCTCGTTACCGGCAAGTCTCTTTACTCGTTCCGTAATACATCATCTCACAACTAACTCATTAGTTGCAATGCTTGCAAGACTTATGTGATGTGCATTACCGAGAGGGCCCAAAGATACCTCTCCGACAATCGGAGTGACAAATCCTAATCTCGAAATACGCCAACCCAACATGTGCCTTTGTAGACACTTGTAGAGCACCTTTATAATCACCCAGTTACGTTGTGACGTTTGGTAGCACACAAAGTGTTCCTCCGGAAAATGGGAGTTGCATAATCTTATAGTCATAGGAACATGTATAAGTCATGAAGAAAGCAATAGCAACATACTAAACGATCGGGTGCTAAGCTAATGGAATGGGTCATGTCAATCACATCATTCTCCTAATGATGTGATCCTGTTAATCAAATAACAACTCTTTTGTTTATGGTTAGAAAAAATAACCATCTTCGATTAACGAGCTAGTCAAGTAGAGGCATACTAGTGACACTCTGTTTGTCTATGCATTCACACATGTATTATGTTTCCGGTTAATACAATTCTAGCATGAATAATAAACATTTATCATGATATAAGGAAATAAATAATAACTTTATTATTGCCTCTAGGGCATATTTCCTTCAGTCTCAGGCCCATACAACGAGACGGCCCAACGGTCCATCCAGCGCGCCCGATATTTGTTAAAAAAACAATCTCCCAGCCAATCAGATTGCATCTCGCGGATCGCCCCCCTCCTCCCCGCAGATTCCTTCTAGAAGGGTTAGATCGACGGCCCTTGATCGCCACTAGGGTTAGATGAACGGTCCTTGTTCAGCGCTAGGGTTAGCGGGGTTTGGGAGGGGTTTGGAGCAGTCAAAGCTATGTTTGACCAGATTTCAAATGAGCATAATAAATTAAATAAAAATCAGAAAAATGAAAAACCTGCGCACATAGTCTTCTTATGGCATATACTAACGATTTAAGTTGATAAACAAGCTTTACTTACATTTAAATGATAAGTTCATGTGTATTGTATGATATCTCGAGTATCTCAAACTCTCTTGTATGAAGTGAAGAGAAGTGTTTTGGGGAAATGAACATGAAAATTTCAAAAAACTCACCACAGCTTCATTTTGGAGTGACTAAGAAGGATCCAGGCTTAGTTTTTCATTTTGATGTTTTACACTGGTTTAAATCTTGGTCAAAGTTAAGTTTGACCAGAATTCAAATGAGCAAAACAAATTTAAAAAAAATCAAAAAATGGAAAAACCAGCGCACATAGTCTATACATATAGAATATATGTGTAGCAAAGTTATTTGGCTGATTTAGATAAGGTCGAAAAAAACCTTGCTTAGAAATGAGGCTGTTTACCCTACCTTTGGACCCCTCTTTTTAGCATATTTTTCATGAAAATTTCAAAAACCTCACCACAACTTCATTTTGGATTGACTAAGAAGTATCCAGGCTTAGTTTTTCATTTTGATGTTTTAGACTTGTTTAAATCTTGGTCAAAGTTAGGTTTGACCAGAATTTAAATGAGCAAAAAAAAATTAAAAAAAAAATCAAAAACATACTTCTAACATAGGTCCAACATCATCCAACAGAAATACAACATGTCAAGTGATAAATGTTTCATAATACAACATCATTCCTTATTCACAATGTTTCATAATTGTTCATAGATAGCGTTGGGGCTTCTGTCTGTTCCTTGAGCTTCTTGCCATCACTTTGCTCCTCGTGCACCTTGTGCTCATTGTTTCTTCTCTTCTTCTCTTGGTTGTCGGTACCTTGTGCGTCTTCTTCAAACCTACCATAGAGCTGTGCAAAACATAAACGGTAATGAGATCGTGTCAAGTGATAGATGTACAGTAGTATTTGACCATTGCAAGATTTACATACCTAGCAGAACTCACAACAACAGAAGGTTGGTCACCATTTGGAGCCTCACTTGGATCATCATTTGGAGCCTCACTTGGATCATCATTCGGAGCCTCACTTGGATCACCATGATCACCATTTAGAGCCTCACTTGAATCATTATTTGGAGGATATTTTGGATCATCGTCAAAATCATGCGGCTGTTGACCATCATCATTTGGAACCTCGTCAAAATCCTCATCTGATGCAACCGGCTGTTGACCATCATTTTCATCATCTGTTGAGGCAACCGGCTGCTGACCAACATTTTCATCGAAGCCTTCATCGAAACTCTCTCCGAACGCTGGATCTACTGTGTTATCACAATACTTACCAAAATGACCAGACCCACCACACCTTGTGCACCTACGCTTCCTCGCTCCAAGTCCAACTCCTTCGCTGCGAGGTCTGATTCGACTCTTCCTTGGTCTACCTGCTGCTCTCTTCAGAACTGGAGCGCAAAGCTTGAATCCAGGGTCCACCATGTCCCATTGTTGTTTTCCCTCCATAGCAGGCAAGGCATAAGCATATGTGGCTTTGAACCTTGCAACAGAGTAGTAATCATGCACATACTGCTGTATGTTCCCTGCTGGACCTGGGAGAGAAGTGATGAAAAACAAGGCATGAATGCATGGCAACCCAGTTATCTGCCATTGCCTACAACTGCAAGTTCTAGCTTCTAAATCCAGTGGATATCTCCATTTCCTCTTCTCTTTATCCAAATATGATATCTCTGCTGTGGTACCCGAGCAAAGCGTCATGTTCATTTCCAAGCCTGTTGTCTTCTGCTTCAATTCATTCATCATGGCAGGGATGATAATGTGGCCCATGAATTTTGCCTCGGCTATTCCTGCACGATAATGAAATTTCTGCATGTATTCTATCCTTATCCTGTCAAGCAAATCCACCACATAATGACCCTTTAGTTTCCGGATCGTTGAGTTGAAAGACTCTGCTAGATTATTGTGCACATAGTCAACTTTGCTCACTTCACTGAATTGGCTTCTGGCCCATAACTTGGAGTGGTGTGTTTTCAAGTATTCTTTCACTTTGGGATTCATGTATAACTGCCTCAAGTGGTAGTTGTGCTTCTTCACACTGCATGTCAAAGATGCTGGCCATAAATTGTCGGTATACACCTTTCCTTTGAATTTCTTCATGAAATTTGCAGTAAGGTGACGCATGCATTCCCTATGCTCTACTCCAGGGAACACATTGTCCACGGCCACTTCTAAACCTTTGCAGGCATCTGTATGAATGACCAACCCATTGGGATGTGCAATAGCCCGGCGGAGATTATGCAAAAACCAAGTCCAGCTCTCCTCAGACTCTGTCTCCAGCACACCATAGGCAACTGGAAATACAAAACTATGTGCATCAACTGCACAAGCTGCTACTAACTGTCCTTTAAACCTCCCTGTGAGAAAAGTGGCATCAATAGCCAAATAAGGCCTGCAGCCTGCCAAAAAACCCAGGCGACAAGCCTCAAAGCAGACAAAAACCCTTCTAAAGCATTCCTTGGTCTTTGTCACTCCCCTGAATGTGTACTCGACGGTGTGGTGATCAATATCTATAATACTACCTGGGCTTGTCCTCTCCACTTCACCTTTGAATGAATACAACAATTGAAAACTTTCCTGCCAGTTACCATAAATAGAATCCATAGCATGTTGTTTACCATTGAACAACCTCATGTATGGTAAATCTATCTTGAACTTATCTTTGATGTTCTTCTGCAATTCCTTTGGACCCACTTGCTGGTTTTCTTTCACCCACTTTTTTACTTCTTCTGCCACCCATCTTGACTTGGCTCTACTGATTGTATCCTTCCTAAGGGTTGATTTCTGGCATGTGTGCTTAAAAGGGTTCACTTTGACCTGAACATTAGTGCTATTCCGCATTTTAGATGCAAGCAGCCTCCATGGACAACCCTCAGTCGGACAGTGCACTCTGTAACGTACTTGATCGCTCTTGTCAACTTTGAAAGTACGTTCTACCTTGATGCAGTATGTCACAAGTGCATTTCTATACTCATTCATGGATGCAAAAACTGTACCTTCTTCCATTTGAGGGTTCAAAGGGTCCCATTCAACAGCTGCAAGGTCATCGTCCTCACCCATCGCGTCATCATCCACACGGACTGCATTGTGAGCCTCACCTTGGTTTTCAGTCCGAGGTGCCCGTCGTAAATTCCGAATAACATCAGAATATAGCTTCTCTTCATCAACCCCAGAATTGTAGCCATCAGGCTCCACTTCAAGGGGGACCCTACTGCTGTTGCCCACACTTGTCGAGCCACCACGTCGCCGTGCACCAACTGAACTGTTCTGGCTAGAGATGCCATTACGACGACTTGGTTCTCCCCGAGATGTTGCACCCGCCATCCTAGGTCCAAATGCCTGCTCAAGCACATCAACTTGCAGCCTCACATGAAAATTATCTTTCTCTTTATGCCTAACAAACATGGTAGCTAGCTCTTCATCATTACTAACTGTCACCCAATTCTTTTCCCCATCATAGTATTTGTATACCACTTCATCAAGCAAACCCCAAGGATATTGGCTACAAATTACCTCCCCAAATTGTCTGAAACTCCAATTACTAGCCATTGGCAACCGATAATCAAAACCTCCTTGGTATTTCTTCTTATCCTTTGCATCGAACATGTACCGGTCCCTTCTAATGTGCACCATGAAAGCAAACCGCAACTTCATCCTAACCAGCGAAAAACAGAGACGCAATCAGCACACTAATTGGGCAAACCTACTCGAATCGAGTGTTCAAATGCACAACTAAGCTCAATCTAAACAAGAGGTGAGACTTACCCCTCGGGAACCCAGTCGTGGATGCGACGGATCTCCGGCCCGATGCCTGCCTCGCCAAATACTCCGGGGTCGCCGCTGCTCACCATTTCGCCCTAGGGTTCTTCCTCCTAGTTCAAATAGCTCCAGCAGCCCCCCACCTTTGAGCGCTCAGGCCGGGCGCACGGAAGGAGGCCGCGCCGCGGATCGAGCAGGTGGCGGGCGCCCCACCCGTGGCGTCGCAGGAAGGTGGTGGGCGTCACAGGTAGCCGTGGAGCGTAGGCGCAGGGAGGTAGCGGCGGAGCAGGCCGTGCAGTTGGTGGCGGGGCAGGTGCTGGCCGCGGCGCAGGTGGCGGCGGCGGCGGCGCAAGACAGCCGGCCGGGCGGATGGGTGTGAGCTAGAATGATGTGGGGATTTAGTTGCACGG
Source organism: Triticum dicoccoides (assembly GCF_002162155.2). Classification (NCBI taxonomy): domain Eukaryota; kingdom Viridiplantae; phylum Streptophyta; class Magnoliopsida; order Poales; family Poaceae; genus Triticum; species Triticum dicoccoides. The sequence goes on along the minus strand of NC_041390.1, from coordinate 633,022,202 downwards.
GCCTACATGTCAGCTCCGGACCCACGTCCACGCGGTCCCACGTGTAAGCTCCGGACCCACAACCACTAACGCCGGTGGACGGAATGGACTCAAATATGGCCGTTTGGCCTCGTCGTAGTTGCTGTGCTCGGACTAGGGGCAAAACTGAGGACAATTCGCATCTGAGGGCAAAACTGAGCACATGGACAGCACTGAGGGCAAAAGAATAATTAACCCCTTTTATTTTTGCGGGAAAAAAAATCGGCTAGCTACAGTTGTGGTTGCTGGTGCTAGGAAACTGAAATCGGACACATTAATAAATTAAATTAAGTTTCTAGGTGTTGTGAAACTTTAACACATTGTTTGGTTAAATTCGGCTTTATTAGTTTGATGCATGTTCCACTCCTCAAATGTATGCAAGTTTTGGTAAATTCAGAGGTGGGCATTTTTTGCTTGAATACACACAATTCAGTTGAGGGCTATGTACTGTTTTGTAAAATAATCAAAATATCGCATGATTTTTTTAGCGTCGTGCAAAATTCGGCTCGATGTGTTTCTACCCAAAGTGTTTTTATGTTTCATCTTATTCATGGACATATCTGGCGCTCTGGGTAACTGGTTCAAAGCCATTTCTCACTCCCAGATACTCACTCAGAAACAACTATAACCCAAATCAATGCCACACAGTCTGACAGGAAAATTGACAAATGAGAAACACATACATCTTGAGCAGCAGTTGCAGCCAGCATAGACAAGAGAAGACAAGAGAGATCGATCATCTAGGCGCTGGCTCTCAATGAAGCTATGATCATAGCAATCAAGACTATAATGACCACAGGGGTCACTACTTTGAGTACAACGTAGGGCTTGTGATTGGTTGACTTTGAAGGCATATCAGGGCATGCCGGTAATTGTAACTCCAAAACCCCACCACAAAGCCTGCGGTCTCCATGAATTCGCACAGCTGTTGCATTCTTGAAGATTCCTTCAGTTGGGACCTCCCCCTCAAGATGGTTGAATGACAAGTCAATCGAGGCCTGTTTACGGAGGTGTGTACACGATTGGAGGCTACGGCGAGGGATACTTTTACCCAACATGGGTGGCAGCATGATCTAAGGATTGGCCCCCCTCCATATTAGGCGTTATACGGACTATACATGTTTCGTTGTAATTCGCCTTTCTATTTTTATTTTGTGTGAGAGGATCTTATTTGGCTGTGTGCATCTTAGTCATGCAGAGGCCGGGTGTAATGCTTAAATCTTTTAAGTAATAAAGCGCCCCTTTTCGAAAAAAAGTCTAGTTGCTCAAGATATTTCAGGTTGCCGAGAGAGGCTTGTATCGACCCAGTCAAGTTATCGCTAGAAATATTGAGAACACTTAGGCTGTGGATGTTGCCTATTGAAGTGGGGATGCTACCGCTAAATATATTTGAATCCAAATTGTTTGTTAACCCTAGCGCTAGCTCTAGGCAGGCCCAGGTCGCACACACGGGACGACCCGGCGGCGCAGCCACTCAGCGGCGGCGGCGGCGGCGCGAGCTCTGTCTGTCTCCGGGGAGAAGCTGCAGCGGCGACTCCGTGCGTTGAAAGTGGGGTGTGCCCAACTCTGCTTTCGGGGAGTGGAGCTCGTCTTGGTGCGGCCGCCGGCGCCGGGGGTGACCACTCCAGCTTTGCTCCGGCGACCTCCCCAGGTTCGCCATCCATCCCAACTCCAAACTCTCAAGCTTAGTTTTTTTTCCAAGTTTTGCACATCAACTGGATGGTGACTGAATATATATATA
>NC_041390.1:633017543-633019137 GCF_002162155.2 Triticum dicoccoides | reverse complement strand
GGGCTGCGGGCCGTGGGCGGCGCCTGCTCGCGCGCGAGACCGACCCGTGTCTGATTTGGAGGTGAAGGGGGGTGCAGCGACGGCGGTGCTCGAGGCTCGAGCTGCGACGGCGGCCTCGAGCGGGAGGAGTGACGGAGCCAATCTGATCTGAAAAACCAGAAAAAGGGGCCGATAGTGGCTGTCGAAGCTGGAGCGCTGGCGGCCGCCGGTGGAGCGCGGAATCCGCTGGCGTGCGGAGGTGGTGCGGGTGTGCGGGAGATGCGTGGAGGAGAGAATCCCGGCGGCAGCAGCGGCGTGTCCTAGGGGGAGTTGGGTTGTTCTGTAACGAGAGAATGAGGAGATAAGGTTGCGACGACAGACTCTATAGGACACCTGGAGTCTGGTTTCTTCTAGGCAAGCCGATGTGTGACAGCTAGCTAGCGCATGTTCTTATTTATTTTTTTGCGAGGGAGCTAGCTAGCGCAGGTTGACGATTAAAGTCTCCGAGTCCATCATACCGTGTGTTAGCATGCAGAATTACTTTTGTTTTAAGGTTCAATTTTACTCTGTTTATGGATTAGTATTAGATAAAAAAGTTGAACTAAGGCCAAATTCAATGAGCGACCCATTTCACCGACCGCGTCCGTTTGAGGTGAAACGGACACAAATCGAATTTGGTTGCTATATTTGTATATCCGGAATTTAAATTATTTATTATTATGACACTATGTAATTTATTTGGTTGTAAATTATATGCAATGAGTGCTTTTATTCGGTTCTGAAACTATATTATTGAGAATAAAAATTGTCTACATTTGGCCGTCCGGCCGAGCGGACCAAATGCGTCGTCGGCGTTGGACGCACTGCCAACGCGTCTGCAAAGAGGCCTAACGGTGCTTCTTTACCCAAACCAAATGACAAAATCCGGACAAAATAGACTTCTGTTTGGGGTCGCCTGTTGGAGTTGACCTAACATATATACACAAAGTAGGGCACACACAACAAAAACATATATGCTTGCATGTTCAGTAAAGTAAATATCAAATAAATTGTCTCTCGACGCAATTGATTCCGGTTCATATAAGTGCATAATGAACCATCAACGCCAAAACACAGGTATATACGTGTCATGACAATAGAGTCTTTAGTTGATCTTAATAATACTACTGTTCCGGATCATGAAAAGGATGCCATGCTTGAAGTCCCTAAAGAGGGCTGCGTATTGGATGTGGTATGAAGGAACTTGACAACCACCTTATACACACTTTTGCCCCAAACATTAATGCTATGAAGGAACATCAATAATTATATCTAGGTAAAATTATTTTGGAAGTGTTGCATGCACAACATTTTTATTGTCTGGTGATAGTACAATAGTTAATCTGGCGCCCCAAAGAGTCCTATTGTTAATTGATTCATGATTTTTGTCATCGTCATACTTAACCTCTATCTCTCCAGCTTGATTAATGATAATTGATGTTTGCTTTACCACAAAGCACGTCGATTTTTATTCTCCCGTTGCAACGCACGGGCAATTTTCCTAGTATATATATATATATATATATATATATATATATATATATATATATATATATATATATATATATATATATAT
>NC_041390.1:633013161-633017306 GCF_002162155.2 Triticum dicoccoides | reverse complement strand
TCGACTTCCTACAGGTACATCAGGTGAGGTCCGCCATGTCGGCCTTCACCGGCGTCTCTATCTCCGGCAGCAACAGGCAGTGCTTCTGCGAGACGTCCGCCGTGGACGCCCGCGGGAACAGCGGCTACCACCTGCTCATGGTCACCGGCTACACGCGCACCAAACAGCTCATTCCCACCGGCGAGGGCATCACCGCCGGTCCTTTCAATGTAGGAGGCCACGATTGGATGATTGAGTACTACCCCAACGGCGAGAACCCCAGCTGCGCCGACTTCATCTCACTCTTTCTCACCTTTCACTACGACGCCGACACCGACGAGGGAGACCCCGTGGAGGTCAGGTTCAGTTTCAGCCTTGTCGATCAGGTTGAGAAGCAGATGGCGACGCACATTCGTGGAACCGGTGAGACTCGCGACTTCTCCACCGCTACTCCAATCTGGGGCAACGACAGGTTCATGAGAAGAGACGCCGTTGAACACTCGGCAGATCTCAAGTGTGATTGTCTCACCATCCGTTGCGAAGTTGTGGTCGTCCGCAACAGCAAGCTTGATGATGATGATGCCAGTGGCCCTGGTCACAGCACCAAGGCGCTCTTGTTGCCGGACATACACCAGCATTTCAACAGTTTACTTCAAAACAAGGTCGGTGCCGATGTGGCATTCCAGGTCGGGGGCGAGACCTTCGCCGCACACCGGTGTGTGCTCGCTGCCCGATCCACGGTGTTCATGGCACAACTCTTTGGCCCCATGAAGGAGGCGTCGTCCAACCGTGTCATACAGATCAAAGACATGGAACCAAAGGTGTTCACGGCTTTACTTAGCTTCGTCTACACAGACTCGTTCCCTGACATGTACGTGGACAACATTAAGTTGAGTGAAATATGCAAAGATACGGGACAAGGACAAGAAGATGAAATGTCAGAAGCTGTGGACCAAGGACAAGATGCGGAAGCGGCAGAGCTTGAAATGGGGCTGCTGCAATGGCTGCAGGGCTTGTTTGTAGCGGCAGACCGGTACGATCTCCAGCGGCTCAAGTTCATCTGTGTAAAGCAGTTGTCTCAGCGCATGTGTGTCAGCTCTGTGGCGTCCACTCTTGCTCTAGCCGAGCAGCACCACTGCCGCGGATTGAAGGAGGCATGCTTGAAGTTTATCCAAGTCCAATCTCCCCCGTGTTTGCAGACACTAATGGCGAGTAATGGCTGGGGGCATATTTTCACGACTTATCCCTCTGTTTTGAATGAGCTCATTGCCATGCTTGCTTCGAACCAAAGGAAGTAACACTCTGGATACGGTACGCGTCTTCCTTAATTAGACCTGGTGTGACATTATTTTGCATATATATATAAGTACCTCTACAGAGATTGTAGTATGTGTATCTTGTTTCTAATTGTCTCGTCATGTAGTTTGCATGTATGATGAATCAGAAAAAAAAAATCCAACATATGGGTAAATTGTCTCTTCATGCAATGGATGGTCTTGTAAATTCAGGTCTGAGAGTCAACACTGATGTGCATTGCAGCAATGAGCAATTTTCTCAGCTAGTTGTTTTATCATCATATATTTCTCTGTGCAGTGTCGTGTACAGTAATGTCGTGCCTTCCCTACCATCTAAAAGCCTTTTCTAATGATTATCAAGAAGACCAAATGTAGATTTTTTTGGGGAAGGCATTTTATGAACCAGGATTTAGGGGAAAGGAATTGGATGACAGGACATAGGTACCAAGATTTCTGGTAACAGCGGTAGTGATCCAGTACTCAGGAATTAGTCTTATTCTGGGTGCTTGCTGATGAAGTCCTGTGAGAGGAAGGTTGTAGCTCGGGGATCCTGTGAAGTCCAAAGTTTTAGCTTTGCTCTGTACACCAAAAAAAAGGACTTCCATTCTCTTGTATTCTGAAGTACATATGATGAATGATATCAATTCTGATGATGATAAGCTGGGGAGACCTGTGGGGTGCATGGACAATGGCTATACTTTTTCTTCACACTATAAATATCTTTTTCATGATAAGCTTGTCACTGGAGACAGACAAGTTAGTTATTAGGCAACAAGTTGATGGCAAAACCTGCTTGCTTTTCAATGTTTTATCTGAATGTTTTATTTGAATGTGTGATTTGTAGGCATCCCTGATCTGAGTTAGCCATTACTCTGAATTGTGTATGATTTACACACACGATGCTGACGCGTGTTTTCTGTCAGTCATTCATATGGTCCTGGCATCCACTGTTGCATTTACATCTTTACCTGAGCATCTTACTGTCCGTGACCATAGTATGTGTCTTGCTTTTAATTTTCTCATCATGTAAATTGCCTGTACACTGAATCAGAAAAAAAAAATCCAACATATGGCTAGATTGTCTCGTCATAGAATGGATGGTCTGTAAATTCTGGTGCGAGAGTCAAGAGTGGTCTGCATTGCAGTAATGTGCAAGTTTATAAACTAGTCATTTTATATTTCTGTGTGCATTGTGTCGTATATTGTAGCTATTGCCTTGCCTGTCATTTAAAAACCCTTTCTAGTGGTTATTATCAAGAAGAACAAATGTAGATGTTTGTAGTGTTGTATGTGAGCGCATTTTCAGCGGACGAGCGCCTTGTAGGACGTTATCTCACCCGCTCATATAAGGATTGTGATTCCCGTGCCACTGTCCACGCTGGCTTTACCAACAGTCCAAGCTTGGTTATACACACGGACAGTGGTATATACTAGTATTGTATTGAGTCAGAACATAACGCGTCAGATTCAATGCTAGGTTCAGAAGTAGTTGCGGCTTGGGCTGTTGGGCAAGCGAAGGAACATGAACAGTGCTCAACAGGTTTAATGACATGCCAGGCCCGAGCTTTACTCCCCAACCATCCCCATATCCAAATCCATCCACTTCTTCTTCCAGATTTCCGATTTCTTCGCATGGTGCTGTCCCCGGAGATTTCCACCATAGCTAGTCTGGAGGAGACGAGCGGCCCATGGAATTCCTTGGCGACGCTCAACTATCAGGCTATTGTATTCAATTCGATGGAGTGTCGTTTTTGAATCACATCGGCAAGATTTGTTCTTTAGGTGCGCACAAAGCCTTGTTCCGCCACCCTCTGCTGAATCAAGGAGGACCGTCGGCGAGATAGACCAAAATGGCTCGGTGTCATCTGGATTTATGTCCAGGCTAGGGGTGCTAGAGAGAACGGGGAAGCATGTTCAGGTAGGTCCCGATACGTGCTGCAAGAGCGGTGGTGCTCGAGAGCTCTGGCGCCCAAGGATCCGCCTCATCTCAGGCTAGTGCAGATGACGCTGTTCATCTTTGTGGGGGATTCGGGAGGCAAAGATGAGGTCGCTGAGGCAACATCTGGACGGACTAAAAGGTATGTACTTGCAAAAAACTATTCCTTGAACTGGCATATTAGAAATTATTTGGTGCTTAAAGCAGTTACGAAATACTGTATGTGGGTTCAATGTTGATAAGAATATACTGTACATGTAGCTTCCGTTGGTTAGTATTCTGTATGTTCTTGATTTGATATTCACAGCAAATAGCAACTAATTTTCCTAAATCGAGCAAGACAATATGGACATTTGGGTCCTTGTTGATCTGCGTTGTTGAGCTCCTCTTAAAGTGAAAATAGATGCACCTATAGAGGAAATTGGACCTAAATTCATAAATAGAAATTAATTATGAATTTATGTTTAATTTTCTCTATAAGTGCATCTATGTTCACTAACAGAGAAGTTTTTATTTTTTGTAACCTAAAAGAAAAAAGAAATCACTAAAAAACTATAAGTATTTAGTTCTAAGTAGAAACGAAAAAATAAATAGAAAAAAAGAAAAAAATGCCACCTACTGGGCCAGCACGGCCTGAATACGACTATAAACTCAACCATGGGCCAGGATTCAGGCCCGCAGTAGGCCCAGTAGGCCCACAAACATTGCAGTGTCCAATTAGGCCCATAAGCCTGCATTTCAGAGGAGTTCGAGAGGGAAGAGGCAGCGGAGCTTATAAATAGGTGCTGGTCACTCTCAACTAGCGAGGTGGGACTAAACTCCCACCACCGCGCCAGCGCAAGGCCATTGGTCCCGGTTGGTGGCACCAACCGGGACTAAAGGGGGGAATTGGTCCCGGTTCATGACAGAAACCGGGACGAATGCCCCCTTTAGTC
>NC_041390.1:632995056-633012612 GCF_002162155.2 Triticum dicoccoides | reverse complement strand
CCTCATCGCCCATCACGCCGCGCCCCCTCACCGTCGCCGTCTCCGCGCCTCTCACTGTCGCCGTCGCCGCGCCCCTCACCGTCGCCCCCGTGTCCTGCCGGCCTCCTCGTCGATCGCCGCCCCGGCCCGTTGCGTAATTTCCTAATTTAGATGTGTAGTTAATTTAGATGCGTAATTTAGGATGTAGAGTTAATTAAGTTGTTGTAGTTAATTTAGATGCGTAGTTTAGATGTATAGTTAATTGAATTGTTGTAGTTAATTTAGATGTATAGTTTAGATGCAAAAGTTAGAATTTTTTACTGTTCATACATTTTTTTGGTGATATTATTGTTGCATATGCAAAAGTTTGTGTGTTCATATATATGCAAAGAATATGTCAATTTTTTCATAGAATTTTTATGAATTTTTTTGTTGTAATTTTGTTCATAGAATTTTTATTTTGTTCATAGATTTTTTATGATTTTTTTCTGTTGTAATTTTGTTCATAGATTTTTTATGATTTTTTTCTGTTGTAATTTTGTTCATAGTATTTTTATGATTTTTTTGTTCATAGAATTATCTTTGTCAATTTACGTATATGTTCATATTTAGAAGAAAAAGAAGGAGAGAAAAAAGGAAAATAAGAAGAGGAAGAAGGAGAAGAAGAAGAAGAATAAGAAGAAGAGGAGAGGAATAACAGGAGAAATAAATAAGAAGATGAAAAAGAAGAAGAAAAAAAGAGGAGAAGAAGAAGGAATAGAGGAGAAGAAGAAGTTCAAAGAAGAAGAAAAAAAGAGGAGAAGAAGAAGGAATAGAGGACGTCCTCTATTCCTTCTTCTTCTCCTCTTTTTTTCTTCTTCTTCCTCTTCTATTCCTTTTTTTTTCTCCTCTTTTTTTCTTCTTCTTCCTCTTCTTATTTTTGTTATCGGGTATGTCGTTGTCGATATACCCCCCCCTCCCCGATAACTTTTAGTAATTAGTACTACTTAGAAAGTGTTTAATGGAATTAGTTAGAACTAGGTAAACTTGTTTATTTTTAGTAAGTACTACATTATTCTATTTATAGTAAGTGCTTAGTAGTTGAACTAGTTGATTTAATAAAAACTGGTTTATTTTACTATAGAAGTAGTTTATTTTTAGCAAGAAAATTAATAGAACTAGTTTATTTTTTTAGTTAAAGCAATTATTCCCGCATCGACGTGGACGATGCCTATCCCGCATCCTCATCGTCGAGTCGGCGGAGGACGACACTTGCTTGACCAGATGGGCCATGTCCGGGACTGGGCTCCGCCGGGGTGGTACTGGGAGGCGCTACCTTCTGGGGGGCGTAGCTTGGTGAGGAGCCAGCCCGTCGTTGACCCGATCCTTGTTTGGTGGCGTTCGCGTGGGCCAGTGACGGTGCCGAGGCTTCCGGACACCGCAGAGGTGGTACGTCACCGTGTCAGCGAGGAGGACCAGCACGTCCTTCACTACATGGTTGCGTTGGAGGGCAGGTTCGAGAATACCTGACAGGTTCTTCAGGGATCTCACTGGAGCTATGATCCTGTGATGGTTCCTTCCCTTTGGGTGTCCACCGCCCGCGCCGATACCCGTCAGGCGCTACGGTTCTAGCTGTACTGGCGATATGTATGATAGTATTCGACGTGTTTAGTGATAATATTCGATGTACGGACACATGGAGTTGATGTAGTTTTTCTTATAATTGAATGCACCCTAATTTGAATACTACTTTATTTTGCGATTTGATTTTTCTTATTGAATGCTCAAATTGGAGAGTACTATGCAAGGCATATGCATATGATTAGTTGAATAATAATGATCTAATTTAGTCTTTGAATTATGAACGTATAGGAAATGTTATCATCGGACGACGGAAGTCTCCCGGGGGAGTGCGACTGGTGCCACGACGATCGAGGTCAGTGCGACAGGCCTCACCTGGACGATGGTCGGCGCTTCAACATTAAGCTCGAGGAGACCTTCGAAGTTGAAACGGTAAGCAACGACGACAAGTGTTTTTTTTCATAATTAAGCATGACTTCAACTATTTCAACGTGTAATTTTCATCTTTTACAATTCGAGTATAGTTTATCCCATGCCATGCAAGACGCTATGTCTTGAAGAGGATGGATTTTGAAGACCATGAAAATTTTGAAACGAAGAAAATTCACCTAAGGACCCATCATGATGTGGATTTTGAAGTAAAGTTGTATAATGCTGAGAGCGTAACCCATTTTGGTTGCAAAAATTGGGATGCATTTTGCAAATTGTATGGTTTTGATGAGGGTATGCTTGTCACCATGGATCTTGGTGATCCTGAAATCGAGCAAGACAATATGGACATTTGGGTCCTTATTGATACGCCTCCAGTTCTACCGCTATGTGAGTTTCTCAAACATAGTTAATTATTAACTAATTTATATTGTTCATTTCAAAATAGTTGACAGCTTATTTCCATTGACAACTTATTTTGAAGTATCAAAGAATGTGCAGAAGATGGTAGATAGAACTTACTACACCGATGGCTCTGAGTTAACTTACAAGGAGAAAACTCATCTGGTTGGATTTTGTAATGATCTTGAGAATTACAATATCTACAATCGAACTCCTCAACATTATGGTCAATACGTGCCACTAGTGCACGTGTTGAACTACGGTAACTACCATGGAGATACCCTGGTAAGATTTTTTACTATTACGACATCCGTGCATCTTTTTGCATACTTCTAAAACTAGTACATCATTGCTAACTACGAAGTTATTACTATGTTTTTCAACAGAGAATCCCAGAGGATTGTGTGCCTCATTTGATGTATCAGAATGGCGGCAGCCTTCGTGTTTTGAACATATATCCAGGTCATCCTACGAATCTCAACTGTCCATACCGGATTCCTAAAAGAAGTGGAGACATGACAATCAAAGAATGGAAAAAATGTATGGACAGTCGTAAGGAGCTTCTTGGAAGCAAAAGGAAGCGAGGCGCAAGAATTGGAGACAGGATGATCTCCATTCTTCATAATGGAGAGTCAGGGTCTATATTGTTTTATGCTATTTTACCTTAAGTGTGTTTAGGTCCTACCTGATACTGATGATCATGTGCTAAGAACAATTATGTAGGGTTGGGTTCGATGACTATGAGGATGATGATCGTATGACTTATTATTAATAACGAGTAAAAGTTGTATGATTATGCTTGATTAGTAGGACTTGTTATTATATATGATGATGTATGATGCGAGCATGCATGAGTTATTATATATCTGCGGGTGAAATGAACATAGCAGTAGTGTTGGTAAACCAAGGATGAAGATATAAGAGAGGACACTTCTCTCTATTAGCTAGCTAATAACAACCTAAAAAGAACCCCCTAAACCCCTAAAACAGCCACTTTTTTTAAAAAAAAAGAAAAAACCCCTAAATCATGTGTGAAGAGTATTTCTCATGGTGTACCAGCTCAACTCGTCGTGGTGCATGTCATCAGGAACCAGCAAAATCGAAACATATTATGAGCCCCAAACAGGAAAACGGTCCCACTAGTGGCCAGCTGCCAAAACAGATGTTGGCCTTACCAGGATATACATCATGCATATACGCCGAGGGCTATTGGCTTCTACTCCCTCCATTCCTAAATACAACCTGTATTAGAAAATACAAGTATTTAAGAACGGAGGGAGTATTAGAAAATACAACCTGTAATAAATGCAGTTTGTGGATCCAAAGGGAGAAGAACGGTGGGGATACAGAGACCGCCAAAACGGCTGTTTGAGTGTTGTATTCACTATCTATGTTTCTTTCAGTGGGAGCACTATGCATGTTTACCAACAAGTGTTCTTCTCAACAAGTTTTCTACTAGTGTGATGGCCAACAGATTCATGTAGGTACCATTTGAGTGTTCTTCTCAACCAACAAGTGTTCTTCTCCCTTTGGATCCACAAACCAACAAGGTCTGCTCAACAGGATCCACAAACTGATGATGGCCAACAGATTCATTCATTCATTCCTGGTAGAGTAGAATTTGAATTTCATATGATTTCGCATAAACATACCTTCATATTATCATGGTATATACTTCTACAACAAGAAGATTGAATTTCATATTTGGCACGATTTGGCACGATGATGGGTTTGCCAGGGCTGCGAGGCCACGTGGTCGATGGCCCGGGTGACGTCCGACATGGTCGGCCGGAGGTTGGGCCTGTCGTGGAGGCAGAGCGAGGCGACGACGGCGAGCTGGTAGAGCGCCCGGCGAGGGAAGCGGCCGCGCAGCGCCGGGTCGGCCAGCCGGCCGTACATCTTGCGCACGTCGCCGAGGTAGGGCCTGGCCCAGTCCAGGAGGCGCCTCTCGTCGCCGGCGTCGGGGTCGAAGGCCCTGCGGCCGGTGATGAGCTCCAGGAGCACCACGCCGAAGCTGTAGACGTCGGACTTGACGGTGAGGCGGCCGGTGAGCGCGTAGTCGGGCGCGCAGTAGCCCAAGGTGCCCATCACGCGCGTGGACACGTGGGTGTCGTCGCCGGAGGGCCCCATCCGGGCCAGCCCCAGGTCGGACAGCTTGGCGGTGAAGTCGTCGGCCAGGAGGATGTTGGACGGCTTCAGGTCGCGGTAGATCACCGGCGGCGACACCGCCTCGTGTAGGTACCGCAGCGCCCTCGCCGCGCCGTGCGCGATCTTCACCCGCGTGTTCCACTCCAGCGCAGGCCGGTCACCATTGCCTTGGGCGGGGAGAGGGCGGAAGAGGTGGGCGTCGAGGCTGCCGCGGGGGAGGAGCTCGTAGACGAGCAGCCGCTCCTGGGCCTGCGCGCAGTAGCCGACGAGGGCCACCAGGTTGGGGTGCCGCAGCGTCATCAGCATCGCGCACTCCACCACGAACTCGCGGCTCCCCTGCGCGCCGCCGCGGCACAGCTGCTTCACCGCCACCGGCGTCGGCGCGGCGGCCTCGTCGTCGTCGTCGTCCAGGCGGAGGTGGCACCTGTACACCCTGCCGAAGCCGCCCTGGCCGAGCAGGTTGGACGCGGAGAAGCCGTCCGTGGCCGCGGACAGCTGCTCCAGCGTGAACTTGCGCGCGGCGCGGCCAGCCACGCTGCCGCTGCCGTCGCCGCGGTGGCGGAGGCTCATGGAGGTCTCCGCGGCGTGGCTGGAGGGGCTGGACGGGCTGCACGGGCGGCCGGCGGCATCGCCGGTGCAGGGGACGCAGGTGAGGATCGGTAGGCGGTGGCCGGCCCAGGAGAAGCAGCGCGGCATGGCGGAGGCCGGCGAGGCGCCGAGAGAGCTAGCCGTGCGTCTCCAATGGAGGAGAGCGACGCTGGCCGCCTAAAAAACGGGAGGCCGACACAAGGCCGCCATTATTTGAGCTCGAATTAACCACGTTTTGGTTGTCACTCTCTGCCAACTTTTTTTATCCTCGATTATGTTAAAATTCAGTCAAATTTAACAAATCTTGTCGAACTCGTTGAAATGTTTCATATTATGTCAAGATATATGCGGCTTGTTCTATCATACCGCTCTCAATTCTGTCAGGTTGGATTTAACGAATAAATACTGACAGGTGAAGTTAGTCGCCACATCATTGTGACATGTGGATCTCCACTAAGGTATGAAATGTAATATCTTTATTTAAGTGCAGTGAAAACTATCACATGATCACAACCTAATATAATTTAATGAATAAACCAACATCCATGACTTAGTACAAAATGAGTGCAACTTTATACTAAACCAACATCAATTAATTTGGATTCGAGGGAGTAATATAATTTTAAAATATGTTAAAAACCACCCAATCAACACAACTAAAGGGTAAAAAACCTAATGCCTTTTGGTGCATGGTCTCCAGGTAGCCCCCTCTTTTTTTCTCACAAAATTCATTTTCATGTGGCAAAATATTTCAAATAAGTGTGCATATACAAATACATGTGTATTATGCATAATAATATATTTCATATTGTCAAAATGATTTTCTGTTTATTTTTTGGACATAAATTTGATTGCAGTCTATCATACTATTTAATGAATATTTATGGATATGTGGTGAACTCGTGTAAGTTTTCACGGAATAAATTTGATTTTATTTTAAGCTTAAAATGTGTTTTTCGATAAAAAAAATTCAAAACACTGGGCTTCTTGGAGTCCATGAGCCAAACTCAAAATTGATGTATGCTCAATTACCTCAACTGAAAGAAGAGAGAATTAGCTATTACTCCCTCTGTTGCAGAATATAAGGTGTATTGATTTCCATGCAAGTCAATCATTTGAACGTTTGACCATGATTACATAATAAAATAATAACATCTGCAAGATGTAGTAGATAAAATATGAAAAATACTATTCACGATGGATCAAATGATATAAAATGTGTATTGATATTGATATATTTTTCTAAAAACTCAGTCAAATATGCTATTGTTTGACTTTTGAAAAAACAAACAAACCTTATATAAAGGAACAAAGGGAGTACGAGGGTAGCAAAACATCTCATGCATGGGTGAAAAAAACATTTTTGCTAATTCAGTCAACTGATTCTCTACTAGCGTCATGTCGATTTTTCATTCGTTGGAACGGGGGTTGGCATGATTCTTGGCGCGTTCTCGACTTGGCATTCTGGTTATGCTGTCGGCTCATTGGACATGAGGTTTTTATTCCAAAAGCCAACCCGATTTGAGGGGTACGGGGAGGATATCCTTCATTTTGTCTTTGTCTCCGGAGGGGAGAAACTGCTCGTCTCGGTCCAGGACGGGACGAGCTATGCACAGGGAAGAGAGAGGGGTAAGATATGGACAGGGAGGTCGTCGCGGGGCGACAAGTAGCTGATGTTACCCCTTTTCCATGCTCAGTTAGTCTTCTTCGTTCCATATGGATTTTTGATGCGCGGGGAGGCAAATCGTCTGCAGTTACCACTCTGCTCTCCCTTTGTCCTCCTGCACAGCCGCAAGAAAACATCCTCTTATGACTATTCATTTGATTTCCCCTATAGATATGCACTGTGTCCATGTAGGCCATGTTCGATTGCGTGTAAATCCGAGTGGATTGAAGGGGTTTGAGGAGGATTTAAACCTCTTCTAAGTTAAAATATGAACCAATCGTTGCCAATTCCCTCCAATCCTCTTGGGGAGAGGATTAATCGAACAAAGCCGTAATGATTTAGTTCCCGCCTCCCACCATGCAGAGGATTTTGGTAGGTGGTCCTTTTTGTTTGTGTGTTTTAGTATCATAAATACTTCTATCTCTACAAGGCTCCAAATATTGTATAATCTCCTAGTTCTATAAGGCTATGGTATTTTTGTTTGCCGGTCTTTATGTTTGCATAATTCATATTTGTATGAGTCTTGATATAGTTTAGCTATCTATCAATATTGAGACTCCTGTTTTTTTCTTCGTATTCTCTAATTCTATGAGAGAGAATGCAATATGCATAGAAGGCAAATAGGTTATCATATCACTATTGAGATTCTCATTTTTATTTATTAATATTCTCTTTCTTTGGAGCTAGAAGACTACAATCATTGGACTCTGCACTTATTTTGAGCAACATCATTGATGGTATTTCTTGGATTGGTGAAGGTAATGTTGCTGTGTATTGATTTCAGTGCCGTGGCATCATTCATTTGCTAACAGGGGTCTCTCCAGTCATTAGTCAATTTATACTCCCTCGGTGTTTTACCTTTTCATTGATCTTCACTTTCTTCTTTCTGTTGTGCTAGTATACTTTAGTTTTCATAGTTCCTCTTTATTTACTCTTCAACCAAAATTCTTTTTACAAGTTTTTGATGTATTTGTTTCTTCATTGTTCCCATTTCCAACCTTCCTTTTTTCTCACTATTCATTCCTTGGTTTTCATCTGTAATTCAGTTGTGTTGCTATTAATTATTTTTTCTACTTCCATATCTTCATAATCAATCTTTTTTATTCTTAGTGTTGTCAATCAACAAAGAGTGAAATAGCCTTCATCTAATTTGCCTTGTCATTCGACATTTATCTATTAATGTCTTTGACGATGTCATACACCGGGGGTGGCTCACCACAGGGAGCCCGGTGGGGGGCCTGTCTGTAGGACCGTGAGGCCCATCACATATCCAACAATAGGAGGGAGCCCACAGTAAGGGAGTGACGTCCCTTGGCCATCTTGATCCCTAAGTTGGTGGTGGCGGCGACCTAGATCGAATCTTCCCTTGTAAAACCTCAACCTTCACTGTGTATATAAGGGGAGGTTAGGGGGCTCTCTATCCCATCTACTACCATAGAAACAACTCTTGGTATACTCATACATCACTCTGTAATCCCTTGCTCGAGATATATGCACCATCAACGACAAACACAAGCAAGATGTAGGGTATTACTCGACCATGGAGGCCCGAACCTGGGTAAATTCCCCGTGCGACCTCTGATTTGTGACTTCCAGCTACGCTAGGTACCCTACCATGGGATCTGACTATTTTCTGCACCGCCAGTCTTCTTTGTCATCCGAAGGTTGTTTTTATGTGCCTTTTTATTGTCAGCCTTGACATTTCTTAATACCTGGTTTTGGTTAATTATTAGTCCATGTTTTGTATTAGCCCACTGAGGGAGTCTTGGATTATGGCGTCCTCGGGCGTCTGGGCTATGTGACATGGGCCGGACTGATGGGCCGTGAAGATACATAATAGAAGGCTTCCCCCTGGGTCCGGATGGGACTCTCCTTGACGTAGAAGGCAAGCTTGGCGTTCGGATATGAAGATTCCTTTCTCTGTAAACCGACTTTGTACAACCCTAGCCCCGTTCGGTGTCTATGAGCGTGTTTGGTTGGAGTCCATGTTGTTCCAAGCCTGGCCTGGGATGTGCCTGGTTCCTGCCTGGTTGTTGTTTGGTTGGCACCCTGATAGAAAAGAGTAGTGCCTGGCCTGGCGTCCCTTCCACCATAGTTAGCCTGGCCCGATTAAAGAGGTCCAATAAAATAATATTTCCCAACCCAGGCAGTGTTATCAGCCTGGCCCAGGCTTCCCGTTTTCTATGCCTGGCCGTGTGCCTGAAGCTAATCAAGGGACGTTGGCAGCATTAGAAATATTTTAACCACTAAAGAACAAAGCAACAGGCGAGGTGGGGAACCAAACAAGTACGCACCAGGCTAGCCTGGCCAGGTGAAAAACATCTACCATCTCAGGCTTTGTCCAAACAATGATTTTTTCCAGGCACATTGTTCAGCCTCCAACCAAACTGGCCCTATATAAACAAGAGGGTTTAGTCCGTAGAGGCAATCATAATCATACAGGCTAGACATTGATAACCCACAAGTATAGGGGATCAATCGTAGCCTCTTTCGATAAGTAAGAGTGTCGAACCCAACAAGGAGCTAAAGATAGAACAAATATTCCCTCAAGTTCTATCGACCACCGATACAACTCTACGCACGCTTAACGTTCGCTTTACCTAGAACAAGTATGAAACTAGAAGTACTTTGTAGGTGTTGTTGGATAGGTTTGCAAGAATATAAAGAGCGCATAAATAAAAAGTAGGGGCTGTTTAGATACAACTAAATTAGTTTTAGTAGAGAGCTTTTTGTTACGAGAAAGTTATTTGTCCCTAGGCAATCGATAACTAGACCGGTAATCATTTTTGCAATTTTATTTGAGGGAGAAGCATAAGCTAATATACTTTCTCTACTTGGATCATATGCACTTATGATTGGAACTCTAGCAAGCATCCGCAACTACTAAAGATCATTAAGGTAAAACCCAACCATATCATTAAAGCATCAAGTCCTCTTTATCCCATACGCAACAACCCCCTTACTCGGGTTTGTGTTTCAGTCACTCACGCAACCCACTATAAGCGAATCATGAACGTATTGCAACACCCTACAATGGGAATCCCTCATGCTTGCGCGACATGGAGAGCACCATAGGACAACACCAATAATAAAACATGCAACTCAAACCAATCACGATCATCAATTAACCCATAGGACAAAACAGATCTACTCAAACATCATAGGATAGCCATACATCATTGGGAAATAATATATAGCGTTGAGCACCATGTTTAAGTAGAGATTACAACCGGTAGAAGAGGGGTTACACCGCTGCATAGAGGGGGGAAGAGTTGGTGATGATGGCGGTGAAGTTGTTGGTGAAGATTGCGGTGATGATGATGGCCCCCGGTGGCACTCCGGCGCCACCGGAAGAGAGGGAGAGAGAGCCCCCCTACTTCTTCTTCTTCCTTGACCTCCTCCCTAGATGGGAGAAGGGTTTCCCCTCTGGTCCTTGGTCTCCATGGCATGGGAGGGGCGAGAGCCCCTCCAAGATTGGATCCGTCTCTCTGTCTCTCTCAGTTTTTGCGTTCTGGTCTGTTGCCCTTTCACCATTTCGTATATATATGGAGATCCGTAACTCTGATTGGACTGAAATCTTTGCCGTGATTTTTTCCTAAAAATTAGCTTTCTTGCAGCCGAAGAAGGGCATCAACCGCCTTACGGGGGGCCCACGAGGGTCAGGGGCGCGCCCAGGGGGGTGGGGCGCGCCCCTTGCCTCGTGCCTCCCTCGGGCACCGTCTCGCGTGAATTTTCCTTCCCATATTCTTCAAACATTCCAAAAATAATATCCATCCGTTTTTATCCCGTTTGGACTCCGTTTGATATGAATATGCTGCGAAACAAAAACATGCAACAAACAGGAACTGGCACTGGGCACTGGATCAATATGTTAGTCCCCAAAAATAGTATAAAAAGTTGCCAAAAATATATGAAAGTTGTAGAATATTGGCATGGAACAATAAAAAATTATAGATACAACAGAGACGTATCGGCATCCCCAAGCTTAATTCCTACTCGTCCTCGAGTAGGTAAATGATAAAAAAATAATTTTTGATGTGGAATGCTACCTAGCATAATCTTGATCATGTATCTAATCATGGCATGAATATTAAGATACGAGTGATTCAAAGCAATAGTCTCTCATTTGACATAAAAACAATAATACTTCAAGCCTACTAATAAAGCAATCATGTCTTTCCAAAATAACAAGGCCAAAGAAAGTTATCCCTACAAAATCATATAGTCTGGCTATGCTCCATCTTCACCATACAAAATATTCAAATCATGCACAACCCCGATGACAAGCCGAGCAATTGGTTCATACTTTTTAACGCGCTTCAGCCTTTTCAACCCTCACGCAATACATGAGCGCAAGCCATGGATATAGCACTATGGGTGGAATAGAATATCATGATGGAGGTTGTGTGGAGAAGACAAAAAAGGAGAAAGTCTCACATCAACGCAGCTAATCAACGGGCTATGGAGATGCCCATCAATTGATGTCAATGTGAGGAGTAGGGATTGCCATGCAACAGATGCACTAAGAGCTATAAGTGTATGAAAGCTCAAACTGGAAACTAAGTGGGTGTGCATCCAACTTGCTTGCTCATGAAGACCTCGGGCATTTGAGGAAGCCCATCATCGAAATATACAAGCCAAGTTCTATAATGAAAATTCCCACTAGTATATGAAAGTGATAACTCAAGAGACTCTCTATATGAAGAACATGGTGCTACTTTGAAGCATAAGTGTGGTAAAAGGATAGTAACATTGCCCCTTTTTTGTTTTTTTGGTGGGCTTCTTTGGCCCCCTTTTTTATTTTGCTTCTTTGGCCTCTTTTTTTCTTGGGGCAATGCTCTAATAATGATGATCATCACACTTTTATTTACTTACAACTCAATATTACAACTCGATACTAGAACAAAGATATGACTCTATATGAATGCCTCCGGCGGTGTACCGGGATGTGCAATGATCTAGCGTAGCAATGACATCATAAAATGGACAAGCTATGAAAACATCATGCTAGCTATCTTACGATCATGCAAAGCAATATGACAATAAATGCTCAAGTCATGTATATGATGATGATGGAAGTTGCATGGCAATATATCTCGGAATGGCTATGGAAATGCCATGATAGGTAGGTATGGTGGCTGTTTTGAGGAATATATAAGGAGGTTTATGTGTGATAGAGCGTATCGTATCACGGGGTTTGGATGCACCGGCGAAGTTTGCACGAACCCTCGAGGTGAGAAAGGGCAATGCACGGTACCGAAGAGGCTAGCAATGATGGAAGGGTGAGAGTGCGTATAATCCATGGACTCACATTAGTCATAAAGAACTCATATACTTATTGCAAAAGTTTATTAGCCCTTGAAGCAAAGTACTACTATGCATGCCCCTAGGGGGATAGATTGGTAGGAAAAGACCATCGCTCGTCCCCAACCGCCACTTATAAGGAAGACAATCAATAAATACCTCATGCTCCGACTTTGTTACATAACGGTTCACCATACGTGCATGCTACAGGAATCACAAACCTCAACACAAGTATTTCTACTAATCCACAACTACCCACTAGTATGACTCTAATATCACCATCTTTATATCGCAAAACTATTGCAAGGAATCATACATATCATATTCAGTGATCTACAAGTTTTATGTAGGATTTTATGACTAACCATGTGAATGACCCGTTCCTGTCATCTCTCTAAATAGATATAAGTGAAGCAAGAGAGTTTAATTCTTTCAACAAAAGATATGCCCATGCTCTAACAAATATAAGTGAAGCAAACGAGCATTCTACAAATGGTGGCGGAGGACTGGCCACCATTCTACAAAAGATATGCCCATGCTCTAACAAATATAAGTGCTCATGCTCTAATAATTATAAGTGAAGCCGACGACTGGCCAACTCTCAAATACCGTAAATGGCCGCACAGGAGGAAAAGAATTTTAGGTAAAACAAGCAACATATTATACATAATCCTTGTTTCATAATACAAGGTTCGGGTAGCACAGATACATTCATTCAAAAATAATGTCCTTCAAACACTGGCCCTCTACAATGCGGGATCCTTCCAAGACGTCATCAAAATACGCTTCGGCGTGCGATGCTTCTTGCCTGCGGGCGGTCCCTCGGTTGCAAGCTTGACGGCATTCATCTTCGCCCACTGCACCTTGACACGGGCGAAGGCCATCCGGGCACCTTCGATGCAGATCGACCGCTTTATGGCATCAAGCCGGGGATAGGCACTGACTAGTCCCTTCAAGAGCCCAAAATAATTGCTGGGTATGGGCTCGGCTGGACAAAGACGGACTATAACATCCTTCATGGCCAATTCGGCCACCCTATGCAGTTCGGTCAGCTGTTTCAGCTGATCACTGAAGGGCACTGGATGCTCTGGCGCAAGGTACTGCGACCAGAACAACTTTTCCGTTGAGCTCCCCTCTTCGGCTCGGAAGAACTCCGCAGCATCAGCAATGCTCTGGGGTAGATCCACAAACGCTCCTGGAGAACTGCAAACGCGGGTCAGTAAGATGTACCTTCTCCTTACAAATTTACTCTGCATATTAAAGGCCTTACCCGCCGCGATTTGTTTAGCCTCTTGGATCTCCCGGCGGGCGCCTTGGGCTTCAACCCGGACTTCCTTCGCACTTTGAAGGGCCTTAGCAAGTTCAGAATCTTGATCTGAAATCTTGCGCTCCAAGGATTCACGTTTGCTTATAGCATCCTTGAGCTCTTGTTGGACTTCCTCCACCCTCGATTCATGTTTTAGGCGGGCGGCTCGTTCCTCCTTTGCCTCCTTCTTGGCTTCGGCCAGCGCACTCTTGAGGGTCTCGATCTTAGACGCGTCAGCTATGAGCATAATCATAAAACTCATTCAGATAACAAATCAGAGCTGATATCATTTCAGATGTGTTTCGGTATCACATACCTTGCTTTTCCTCTAATTTCCGCTTCAAGTTCGGACACTTCGGCGGCATGGGAAGCTGCCGCCAACATCACAGCCTGTTTGTTCACATAGATATGTATGTTAATCTCCTGCGAGAGCTATTCGATCATCTGTTCGGCCTTTCTTCGCGAACACCGAACAAAGTCTCAGGGGCTACTATCTATACACAGACATTCCTTTTATATAGCTAAAAATTGTTACATCACATACCTCAAAGCCTCTCAGAAGGCTAGTATAAGCCTCGTTCAATCCGCTTTTAGCGGACCGGACCTTTTCAACCACCGTACCCATAAGGGTACGATGTTCCTCCACAATGGAGGTGCTTTGAAGCACTTCCACCAGAGCGTCCGGCGTCTCCGGATTGACAGAGGTCACCGGTGGAGTTGATGCGCCCCCTTCCTTCAAAGGAGGCCGCTCACCTGATTCCGGAGCCGTACGGGTCTTCGGAATGACATTCGGTTAGGGGAAAATTGGGAATGGCCCCCGTCACCAGTCTCCATGGGGGTCGGTTCCCCCATGTGTTCGGCGGCAGAGGTACTATACCTCTGGCACCACCTTGACGGCTTCCCGCACCTCTCCATGGCCTGGAAGAGTCCTTCGGGACAACACTTCGGCGTTGTCCGTAGGAGTGGGTGGGGAGGCCGGTGGAGGCGACTCGCTCTCCATCATGTTCGAGCCCAGCGAATTCCCAGAAGACGATGATCGTTGGGGGAGATCGCGAGCAGGACTACAGTACGTGATTCCGTGTGTTAGAATCACAAGGCATAAAGCTGGATATGTACATTATCTTTAAATACTTACGATTCAGACGGGGGCTTCGGCCTAGGGTGCCACTCGGGGACGGCTTCGACGTCCGATTCCGAATCGTCTCAAAGGGAGAGTTTCCCCAGGGCTGGCCCTGAGGGGAGTATGTTTTCTTGAGACATGTACGTATCGCCAGGCAAGGCAAGCACGATCGCAGGTAGCACCGGCCCACGAGACACGAATCCACAACCCTTTTAATCGGCAATTTCCTTTCATATTGTGAGTCCGCTAGATCCCTCCCATCGCCAGGCGCAGGCGCTGGAGGCTGTACCGAACTGGCGCCGCCGCCAGGTGCTAGGGCTGACTGCCGTTCTGCCGCAGTACGCGTACATTGAGGAACTCCATTCTCTGCTATCACTAGTTGCTGAACGCATTACGCATACGTGCATCGCCGAGCGGCTTCCGCCAGACGCCAGCCACATCGCATCGCGCAGAGCACCAGATCAACAATTACCGACGCCGATCCGATTGATTGAAGGTATTTAATATAATTATTTTCTATTTCCTGTACGTACATAGCTAATCAAGTAATTTACTTTTGCATATGATGCATAGCTTTCACTATTCAATCTTTATTTGCCAGCACTGTGTGTTATGAGGAAATTGATTGTTTATAGTTAAGTTTGTTGCAGTTTGATTCTACCTACAGGGTTGCTCTAATCTTGATAAAATGTTAGTCTGTGACTAGTTTATGAAAACATGATTTATGATGTGAAAAGGAGGATTAGGACAGATGGGTTATCATGTGGTCCAGACAGTATACGTTAGCAAAAAGAAAAGAAAATGAAGCAACATATGGCTAACTTAGCAGAATCACAAAGAGGGGTTATTGGATCAAATTTTCAAGGTAATATGTGCGTTGAACAATTCCATAAAAGCTTACAGCTTTTTCACTATTTCTTCTTGAACCAGATGCAAAATACTTGCCTCATGTTTAATTAAGTGGGAAAAGAGAGCTTCGTGTTACAGTGACACCCCTTATATTACATCAAAGGTATTACTCTTCTGGTACGAGTGTCCCTAGTTTCTTAGCACCCGCGGCCACCCAAAGCAAAGCATCTAAGTGTTTATTATCTAGATATTACATATATATAGTATTATTGTTATGATGTTTGTAGTAAGGGCCCCCGAGTTTTGGCTTCGCCCCGTGCCCCCAAATTCTCAGGACCAGCCCTGGTTTCCCCTTCTTGGACGCCTCCGCCTCTAGGTCTGCGGAAGCCCCCCTTTTCTTCTTTCCCCCCCTTCAGGGGAGAATTGTTCTCCTCCTCTTCCTCCTCCTCTTCATCTCCCTCGTGGGAGGAGAGAGCTTCAGTATCTTCAGACGTTATGTCCGAAGTGCCTTTGCGGCGAAGGCCACTTCTGACCTCCTTGCCCTTCTTCTCGGCCTTCTTTTCCGGCGCCCGGTACGGCGCCGGAACCAGCATATCTTCGTTAGAAGAGGAATAGCTGGGTCTTCGGGAAGGGGAGCCGAACACTGGATCCGTTCTGCCTTCTTCGTCCAGCCCTAGAGGATAAGGGGAAGGCTTAAGCTTACTCCTTGATCTACAAATCGAAGATATGAATAGAAATCTGAAAAACTTACTGGGGTGGCTAGATGAGAGCAGTCGAGGCTGAGGTCTTCGGTCGTTGGCGGCCACATCTTTTGGGCCTTAAAAAGCAGCTTCCATATATCTTCGTGCCTCGTGCCAAAGAACCGCTGCAAGGTCTGGGGACTTGCCGGATCAAACTCCCACATATGAAGAGTCTAGCGTTGGCAGGGGAGAATCTGGCGAAAAAGCATCACCTGGATCACACTAGCAAGGCTGGTATTCTTCTCTATCATGCTCTTGACGCGCTTTTGCAGCGTCATCACCTCGTCGGATGACGCCCAATCCAGGCCCTTATTGAGCCATGATGTGAGCCGCATTGGAGGACCGGATTCCGTGATGTAAAACCACTCCTGTTGCCATCCCTTCACGGTTTCTACGAAGGTGCCCTTTGGCCAGGTGACGTTGGGGAGTTTACTCACCATAGCGCCGCCACACTCCGCGTGTTGACCCTCGACCACTTTCGGCTTCACATTGAAGACCTTGAGCCACAGGCCGAAGTGGGGGGGATGCGGAGGAACGCCTCGCACATGATGATGAACGCCGAGATGTTGAGGAATGAATTTGGGGCTAGATCATGGAAATCTAGCACGTAATAAAACATGAGTCCACGGACGAAAGGGTGGAGAGGAAACCCTAGCCCGCGAAGGAAGTGGGGGATGAATACTACCCTCTCACTGGGCTCCGGTGTGGGGATGATATGCTTTTTGGCAGGGAGCCGATGGGCGATTTCTTTGGCTAAATACCCCGCTTCCCAGAGCTCCTTTATGTTCTCCTCCATGACGGAGGAGGCCATCCACTTGCCCTGCGCTCCAGATCCGGACATGGTTGGAGTGTTAGTTGGGGACGGGAGGGGTTGAAGCTGGGGCGCTTGAGCTCAAGGACAGATGGGCTGAGGAAGAAGGCGTGGGGTGAAAAGCAGGATCCTTATCTTCTTGTAAAGGCAGTGAATATTGAGCGTCCCCCCATGAGCCTTAAAACTCGCTTGTTCCCCAGGAGTCGTGCGAACGGTACGGGTGGATTACCCAAATCCATATCCCGCAATAAGGGGACATGATCTCTGCTTTGATGAGACGTGTCAATGGATGCCGCGTCTCGAAACGTGAAGCGGGAGGCTGAAAAACGGTTTGAAATAATAATAAGGCCGAAGCACAACGCCTCGCCGAAAAACCTGTCAGAAGACATAACCTATTTTTGTTTAAATAACCGGAGGGGGCTAGGGTTGTAACTATTGTACAGAGCCGGATATAGTTCTTTTGATCAACTACTTTGAAGTATTCGGAGGAGGAACCCGCCTTGCAATGCCGAAGACAATCTGCGCGCCGGACACATCGTCATTGAAGCCTGGTTCAAGGGCTACCGAGGGAGTCCTGGATTATGGGGTCCTCGGGCGTCCGGGCTATGTGACACGGGCCGGACTGATGGGCCGTGAAGATACAGAATAGAAGGC